>NC_083595.1:42521079-42696079 GCF_027579695.1 Neoarius graeffei | reverse complement strand
TTAGGGGGTAGGGGTAGCTAAAATCCTTATTTGAACCCTCTAGGGCCTTATTATTACAAAATTCAAAATTATTGTTATAGCCAAGTCATTTGGGCAAAATATACGTCCAGTTTGAAAGATCTATTTTAACTGATTGCTTTGGAAAATAATCTTTTGTAAGAGCAAAAAAGTCAAAATTGGGGTACTTTTTTGGCTCTTTTGTTCAAATTTAGCAAGATATTTATCATCTAGAACATTCTGATGGTGGTTTCTGCTTTTAGTCATGTTGATCTACCTATATTGGATGGGTTGGCACCATTTAATAACAAATCCATCCTTCTATGGTTATATTACAATCAATATTATTACATAACGAGGAATTTCAAATGGGTATTGGGTATGTTCAAATCAATGTCCATATGGTAACTTTCGCACGGGAGATAATGAGTACAACAGAGCTAATATTGTCTGAGAAACCCTAAAGAACATTTTGATATATTTCTTAAAATTTTGTAAGACGGGTTAATTAAACGCCTAAAATAAGGCCCCTTCAAGAAAACTCCTACTTGCCTATCTGTCTCTTACCGTTCCAGATGTATAGGGTATGGTGACCAGATGTCCTGGTTTGTAAGAGCTAGCGCAAATTACTGTGACTATTGTCACAGTCTATCTAGTTTTCTAATTGTTTTTGCCCTGCCAGTACAGAAAATGGCTTTTCTTTTGTGATCAGGACATTGGTATTTTGAAACTGATCTATTTTCTTTGAGAAAATGGATGAATTTGCATTCTTTCATTCACATAAAAAATCCAACATATGAATCAAAATTAACATGCATTTATACTAAAGTTATCTTTGGTAGCAGCGTTCAAAGTCGAGTATGTTCGCTCACCTAGCTCCTCCGAGCTCCCTTGTTGTTCAGTTGAATTTAGCAAGATGAGCATCATGGATATGGACTTTGACAGACACTCTGCAGCTCACTGTACCATAGTTCTTCACCAGATTCTTAACCAGCTCCACTACATTTTCGGCTATATGATTGCCCAAGAAGCCCAAAACCACTGTGACAAAGCTGTTTCAAACCGCTTTCTCCTTCCTACTGACATTCTTGTGGAATTCCTTGCACACTATCTTTATCTGTGGTCTGACGAATCCTCTTTGTGGTACACCAAGTGAGCCAGGGGATGAGATGGGTACTTGTTCCTGCTATGGAACAGCACGGCTTTGAGGCTCCTGGATAAACTGTCAATGACGAGGAGCCAGTCATTCAGGCTGCAGGTCATTCCGATTGCCTCGAACAGACTGGCCACATTCTGGCAGAAGCAGAGCCTATCTTGACGGGAAGAAGATGGAGAAAGCTTGGTGATGCTTCCTTATGACCTATGACTTGCACACTTTCATCTGACAACTTCCAGTGCTTAAGCCTAGATGTCAAAAGTTCAGCATCGGACTTGGTGAGACCATGATCTCTAATCAAGTCATTGAAGTCTTTTTGGTTGGGGTAGTCTGGGTTTCTCTCCTCAGCTCCACCTCTGGAATTGCAATCTAGATCTACAGTGTCTTTCTCACTCGCTGACTTGCTGCTCACTTTTGAAGACGGCTGCTATCTGTCTGGGGGAGTGGGTATAGGAAGCTCAGGGCAGTTTGGCACCAGGACAATGGATGAAGGAATATCCGGATATATGATAGTAGTTGCATTCTTGCAACTCTTGAAGGATATCGAAGGGTCCAACAGTTCCTTGAGTGGTCAGTGGGTTCTTGCCAAATTCTTGGGAAAGCAAATTTCATGGTTCTTTTCCCCTCTGTACCACCCTGCAAAAGAACAAAGTAAAATTGTATGAAAAATACATTCGTCACATGGTTTGCCAAGGTTGATGTGGAAGAACTTGAGTGGCCTGCACAAAGGCCTGACCTCAACCACACAGAACACCTTGAAATACTCACTGTGCCACGCCTTCTTGCCCAACACCAGCGTTTGACCCCATTATTATTTTTTTGCCTGTATGAGCACAAATCCCTGAAGACACACTCCATGATCTAGTGGAAAGCCTTCCTAGAACAATTATAACAGCAAAGGGGGAGCGGGTAAATCTGGAATGGAATTTTCAACAAGCACATGCCTGTATGGGTGTGTATATGGAGGTTAGGTGTCCACAAACTATAGACCTCATAAGATCCCACTAATGAACCTGGTTATTTGGTAAAACTGTATTTGTTTTTGGTAACATAGAAGAAATAAACTTGTTTACTACTGTATGTAGTTTATGAGTGGTACTAATTTTATTTATTTATTTAACATTCACACTCGAGTAACCACTTTATCCTAGAGAAGCTCATGAATGCTAAGCATGAGGCAGGAATTGACTCATGTCGATCCTGAGACATCAGTGATGCTGACCTCTTCTGCTCCTCGGACTCGTCTGATCTATCCCGATGCCCTATGTCTGGCTGGAGTCTCATCACGTTGCTCCTGTGGAGGACGGCCCCATATGGACAGTCGAAAGTCACACTTGGAAGACGCTCTGGACACTTACAATAATGCTTTTATGCCTGAGAACTACAGTTGACTTGGTAACTTTAGGACTGCAGTTGTCATGACCAGTTTTGTGCTCAAGTTTCCATCAATGAACAGTTTGTAACTTCAACAAAACAGACTTCATATTACAACCCCGATTCCAAAAAAGTTGGGACAAAGTACAAATTGTAAATAAAAACGGAATGCAATAATTTACAAATCTCAAAAACTGATATTGTATTCACAATAGAACATAGACAACATATCAAATGTCGAAAGTGAGACATTTTGAAATTTCATGCCAAATATTGGCTCATTTGAAATTTCATGACAGCAACACATCTCAAAAAAGTTGTGACCGGGGCAATAAGAGGCTGGAAAAGTTAAAGGTACAAAAAAGGAACAGCTGGAGGACCAAATTGCAACTCATTAGGTCAATTGGCAATAGGTCATTAACATGACTGGGTATAAAAAGAGCATCTTGGAGTGGCAGCGGCTCTCAGAAGTAAAGATGGGAAGAGGATCACCAATCCCCCTAATTCTGCGCCGACAAATAGTGGAGCAATATCAGAAAGGAGTTCGACAGTGTAAAATTGCAGAGTTTGAACATATCATCTACAGTGCATAATATCATCAAAAGATTCAGAGAATCTGGAAGAATCTCTGTGCGTAAGGGTCCAGGCTGGAAAACCATACTGGGTGCCCGTGATCTTCGGGCCCTTAGACGGCACTGCATCACATACAGGCATGCTTCTGTATTGGAAATCACAAAATGGGCTCAGGAATATTTCCAGAGAACATTATCTGTGAACACAATTCACCGTGCCATCCGCCATTGCCAGCTAAAACTCTATAGTTCAAAGAAGAAGCCGTATCTAAACATGATCCAGAAGCGCAGACGTCTTCTCTGGGCCAAGGCTCATTTAAAATGGACTGTAGCAAAGTGGAAAACTGTTCTGTGGTCAGACGAATCAAAATTTGAAGTTCTTTATGGAAATCAGGGACGCCGTGTCATTCGGACTAAAGAGGAGAAGGACGACCCAAGTTGTTATCAGCACTCAGTTCAGAAGCCTGCATCTCTGATGGTATGCGGTTGCATTAGTGCATGTGGCATGGGCAGCTTACACATCTGGAAAGACACCATCAATGCTGAAAGGTATATCCAGGTTCTAGAGCAACATATGCTCCCATCCAGACGACGTCTCTTTCAGGGAAGACCTTGCATTTTCCAACATGACAATGCCAAACCACATACTGTATCAATTACAGCATCATGGCTGCGTAGAAGAAGGGTCCGGGTACTGAACTGGCCAGCCTGCAGTCCAGATCTTTCACCCATAGAAAACATTTGGCGCATCATAAAACGGAAGCTACGACAAAAAAGACCTAAGACAGTTGAGCAACTAGAATCCTACATTAGACAAGAATGGGTTAACATTCCTATCCCTAAACTTGAGCAACTTGTCTCCTCAGTCCCCAGACGTTTACAGACTGTTGTAAAGAGAAAAGGGGATGTCTCACAGTGGTAAACATGGCCTTGTCCCAACTTTTTTGAGATGTGTTGTTGTCATGAAATTTAAAATCACCTAATTTTTCTCTTTAAATGATACATTTTCTCAGTTTAAACATTTGATATGTCATCTGTGTTCTATTCTGAATAAAATATGGAATTTTGAAACTTCCACATCATTGCATTCTGTCTTTATTTACAATTTGTATTTTGTCCCAACTTTTTTGGTATCGGGGTTGTAAAACTATAATGATTTTCCTGGTTTCAGAGTTATACTTTGTGACTATATAGGACACCCTTATAGAAGCGAATTATTTATAATCACGCTATCTGTTATCACCGAAATGAGGATGGGTTCCCTTTTGAGTCTGGTTCCTCTTGAGGTTTCTTCCTCATGTCATCTGAGGGAGTTTTTCCTTACCATCGTTGCTACAGACTTGCTCATCGGGGATAAATTAGGGATAAAATTAGCTCATGGTTAAAGTCTTTAATTTTCTGTAAAGCTGCTTTGTGACAATGTCTGTTGTTGACTTCACTTTACTCTGGATGGGACGCCAGTCCATCACAGGGCACCATGTACACACACATGCACACACTCTTTCACAATTATGATGGGCAATTTAGAGCAGTCATTCCACCTACAGGCATGTTTTTGGGAGGTGTGAGGAAACTGGAGAACCCACAGGAAACTGACATTGTCATGAGGAGAACATGAGAAACACCATATAAACAGTAACCTGAGCTCAGGGTCAAGCCAGGACAGCCTGCTGTATGACTGTGCTGTATGTATTTAATTGATTTTCTATTTATTGATGGTTTTTTGGCCTGTTTGTCTCCCTTGTGGTAAATCAGCTCATATATCAACAATATTTCCCGTACACACAGTCTTTATCACTCAGCTTAAGCAAATGTGTTGCTGATCTGTGTGCTGAATCTGTGAATGAGCTTGTGTGTCAGTGATGAGCTCTGTGTTTGCAGAGCGTGCTGTGCCTGCTGACCAATCTCTCACCATCCCCAAGCTTTGACGTCGTTTCTTTCAGCCAACCAAACTTCTGCAAGTTTGGCTCACACCTTCACACCCATCATTCATTCCACAGTCACTTCTACTGTCCAATCACGGGCCTCGTCAGGTGTGGACAGGTGTGGGAGCCAATCGGACCTGGATGACGCAGTAAGACCAAAGCGAGTCTCTCATCAGGTACTTTATAAGCAGTTCTTCACACACTCTTACAGACACACACCCCTCCCCTCCCACTCCCCCTGCCCACTGCTCTCAGCACACATCCCTTCCATGGTACAGTCCTAGCTATAAAAAGATTTCTGAATGAAGGCGAGGCTTTGAGGTTGCAGCCATTTGAATGAATTTTGTGAATGACGCAGAACCCCGCAGCCTCATGGGAAGCAGATGAAACCTTGAGGAAGAGACAGCCATGTTGATAGCTCAGCTGGGAGCCCATCTACCTTATACTGACATCCAATTAAATTTTTGCTGATAACCAACTGGGAGAAGTATGAAGAAGAAGAAGAAAAGAAACTAAACGAAGCTAAATAAAACAGTGCTCTGTGGAGTGCTGCATGTGTGTGTGTGTGTGTGTGTGCGCAGTAGTCTTGGCACATTCTTGGGTTTACATGTTTTCTTCTGCATTTCTGTTTGTGATCTTTTATTGAACAAATCACCCAAGAGTGAGTGAGAGATGGAGAAATAAGCAGAGTTCGGAATGATTTGTCATTTTAAATATGTGCTGTTGTCGTTCTTTCTGTCAATGTTAAAGATGATATGCTGAGGGTTAAATATTATAGCCTCAGTAAAGACTCGGGCAACTGCGTCATTTCGTCTTTCGTCTTTGTTTTGTTATGAAAATTTTAAAAAAATGCATAAAGACAGTCATACTCTGCCAGTTTCAGTGTTTTGGCATCATCACAGCTGCACTTCGTGCATCTTTTCCTCATTAATCAGTAGAGCTGGCAGCCTTCAGGCAGCGGGTGGTTTTCTAGTCTTTCTCTGGTCCGTAGGATGGAGTCAAATGAAACTCTAGTGCTAATTAAGTATGATAACCAAGATGGACCGCACTGATGCACTGATGGTCACACTGAAGTCTTTAGCATGTGTCAAAATTCTTTCATCTGTGAAATCCAGATTGAAACTAAAACTGTTATTGTGGCTAAAGATTTGTGCTAATTTTTAAATGTGCTAAATGCTAATGTGAATCTGCTGCTACATGCTGCATTGACATTGCAGAACACACACACACAAACACAAATGGGCCCACCTCAAGAGGATACAGCTGCAGGGACTCCCACAGTGACATCAGAGGAAGGTCTCGGTGTGTATACATATATATATATATATATATATATATATATATATATATATATATATATATATATATACAACCCCGATTCCAAAAAAGTTGGGACAAAGTACAAGTTATGAATAAAAAAAGAGTGCAATAATTTACAAGTCTCAAAATCTGATATTGTATTCACAATAGAACATAGACAACATATCAAATGTCGAAAGTGAGACATTTTGAAATTTCATGCCAAATATTGGCTCATTTGAAATTTCATGACAGCAACACATCTCAAAAAAGTTGGGACAGGGGCAATAAGAGGCTGGAAAAGTTGAAGGTACAAAAAAGGAACAGCTGGAGGACCAAATTGCAACTCATTAGGTCAATTGGCAATAGGTCATTAACATGACTGGGTATAAAAAGAGCATCTTGGAGTGGCAGCGGCTCTCAGAAGTAAAGATGGGAAGAGGATCACCAATCCCCCTAATTCTGCACCAACAAATAGTGGAGCAATATCAGAAAGGAGTTTGACAGTGTAAAATTGCAAAGAGTTTGAACATATCATCATCTACAGTGCATAATATCATCAAAAGATTCAGAGAATCTGGAAGAATCTCTGTGCGTAAGGGTCAAGGCCGGAAAACCATACTGGGTGCCCGTGATCTTCGGGCCCTTAGACGGCACTGCATCACATACAGGCATGCTTCTGTATTGGAAATCACAAAATGGGCTCAGGAATATTTCCAGAGAACATTATCTGTGAACACAATTCACCGTGCCATCCACCGTTGCCAGCTAAAATTCTATAGTTCAAAGAAGAAGCCGTATCTAAACATGATCCAGAAGCGCAGACGTCTTCTCTGGGCCAAGGCTCATTTAAAATGGACTGTGGCAAAGTAGAAAACTGTTCTGTGGTCAGACGAATCAAAATTTGAAGTTCTTTATGGAAATCAGGGACGCCGTGTCATTCGGACTAAAGAGGAAAAGGATGACCCAAGTTGTTATCAGCGCTCAGTTCAGAAGCCTGCATCTCTGATGGTATGGGGTTGCATTAGTGGGTGTGGCGTGGGCAGCTTACACATCTGGAAAGACACCATCAATGCTGAAAGGTATATCCAGGTTCTAGAGCAACATATGCTCCCATCCAGACGACGTCTCTTTCAGGGAAGACCTTGCATTTTCCAACATGACAATGCCAAACCACATACTGCATCAATTACAGCATCATGGTTGCGTAGAAGAAGGGTCCAGGTACTGAACTGGCCAGCCTGCAGTCCAGTTCTTTCACCCATAGAAAACATTTGGCGCATCATAAAATGGAAGATACGACAAAAAAGACCCAAGACAGTTGAGCAACTAGAATCCTATATTAGACAAGAATGGGTTAACATTCCTATCCCTAAACTTGAGCAACTTGTCTCCTCAGTCCCCAGACGTTTACAGACTGTTGTAAAGAGAAAAGGGGATGTCTCACAGTGGTAAACATGGCCTTGTCCCAACTTTTTTGAGATGTGTTGTTGTCATGAAATTTAAAATCACCTAATTTTTCTCTTTAAATGATACATTTTCTCAGTTTAAACATTTGATATGTCATCTATGTTCTATTCTGAATAAAATATGGAATTTTGAAACTTCCACATCATTGCATTCCGTTTTTATTTACAATTTGTACTTTGTCCCAACTTTTTTGGAATCGGGGTTGTATATATATATATATATATATATATATATATATATATATATATATATATATATATATATATATATGTGTGTGTATACTATATATATATATATATATATATATATATATATATATATATATATATATATACAGGGAGTGCAGAATTATTAGGCAAATGAGTATGTTGACCACATTACCCTCTCTATGCATGTTGGCCTACTCCAAGCTGCATAGGCTTGAAAGCCTCCTACCAATTAAGCATACCAGGTGATGTGCATCTCTGTAATGAAAAGGGATGTGGTCTAATGACATCAACACCCTATATCAGGTGTGCAAAATTATTAGGCAACTTCCTTTCCTTTGGCAAAATGGGTCAGAAGAGGGATTTGACGGACTCAGAAAAGTCAAAAATAGTGACATATATTGCAAAGGGATGGAGCACTCTTAAAATTGCCCAGCTTTTGAAGCGTGACCATCAAACAATCAAGCGCTTCATTCAAAATAGTCAACAGGGTCGCAAGAAGCGCGTTGGAAAAAAAAGGCGCAAACTAACTGCCCGTGAACTGAGGAAAGTCAAGCGTGAAGCTGCCAAGATGCCACTCGCCACCAGTTTTGCCATATTTCAGAGCTGCAACATCACTGGAGTGTCAAAAAGCACAAGGTGTGCAATACTCAGGGACACGGCCAAGGTAACAAAGGCTGAAAAACGACCACCACTGAACAAGACACACAAGATGAAACGTCAAGACTGGGCCAAGAAGTATCACAAGACTGATTTTTCTAAGGTCTTATGGACAGATGAAATGAGAGCGAGTCTTGATGGGCCAGATGGATGGGCTCGTGGCTGGATCAGCAAAGGGCAGAGAGCTCCAGTCCGACTCAGACGCCAGCAAGGTGGAGGTGGGGTACTGGTATGGGCTGGTATCATCAAAGATGAGCTTGTGGGACCTTTTCGGGTTGAGGATGGCGTCAAGCTCAACTCCCAGTCCTATTGTCAGTTTTTGGAAGACACCTTCTTCAAGCAGTGGTACAGGAAGAAGTCAGCATCCTTCAAGAAAAACATGATTTTCATGCAGGACAATGCTCCATCACACGCATCCAAGTACTCCACAGCATGGCTGGCCAGAAAGGGTCTAAAGGAAGAAAGATTAATGACGTGGCCTCCTTGTTCACCTGATCTGAACCCCATAGAAAACCTGTGGTCCCTCATCAAATGTGAGATCTACAAGGAGGGGAAACAGTACACATCTCTGAACAGTGTCTGGGAGGCTGTGGTTGCTGCTGCACGCAATGTTGATCGCAAACAGATCAAAACACTGACCGAATCCATGGATGGCAGGCTTTTGAGTGTCCTTGTAAAGAAAGGCGGCTATATTAGTCACTGATTTGTTTTTTTGGTTTTTTTTGAATGCCAGCAATGTATATTAGTGAATGTTGAGTTGTTATATTGGTTTCCCTGGTGAAAATAAATGAGTGAAATGGGTATATGTTTGTTTTTTGTTAAGTTGCCTAATAATTATGCACAGTTATAGTCACCTGCACACACAGATATCCTCCTAAGATAGCTAAAACTAAGAAAGCCCTACTCCAACTTCCAAAAATACTCAGCTTTGATATTTATGAATCTTTTGGGTTCATCAAGAACATAGTTGTTTTTCAATAATAAAACTAATCCTCAAAAATACAACTTGCCTAATAATTCTGCACTCCCTGTATATATACTTATATATGTGTGTGTGTATATACGGTATATATATATGTACACATATATCTCATCTCATCTCATTGTCTCTAGCCGCTTTATCCTGTTCTACAGGGTCGCAGGCAAGCTGGAGCCTATCCCAGCTGACTACGGGCGAAAGGCGGGGTACACCCTGGACAAGTCGCCAGGTCATCACAGGGCTGACACATAGACACAGACAACCATTCACACTCACATTCACACCTACGGTCAATTTAGAGTCACCAGTTAACCTAACCTGCATGTCTTTGGACTGTGGGGGAAACCGGAGCACCCAGAGGAAACCCACGCGGACACGGAGAGAACATGCAAACTCCAAACAGAAAGGCCCTCGCCGGCCATGGGGCTCGAACCCGGACCTTCTTGCTGTGAGGCGACAGCGCTAACCACTACACCACCGTGCCACCCGTACACATATATGTATATATATGTGTGTGTGTGTATATATATATATATATGTGTGTGTATATATATATATATATATATCAGATTTGAGAAATCAGCAGCACTATTGTTTAATATCTTAATATTATATTTTAAACGTAGAGAGGTGTCATTGAGAGACATTGGCATTCTTGTATGCGTGTGATGCAGAGACAGAGGTGGAAAAAATGCCAGAGTGGACACTTAAGTACTCTAAAAACCAGTCAGTGAGACAGTAAACACCATTGGCGGGAGGCTGAGGGCTTCTCCGAGCTGGATCGAAATAATCTCCCTCACGGCAGGGGCTTTTCTTCCTTTCCATTATCTGCCTCTAAGAAAATTACCCACTGTCTACTCGGGCCTGTGATATTCTCAGCATCTCTCTCACTCTTGTTTGTCCCCTGTGCCCCACCCCCTTTTCAAGCCATGCAGGGGGCTGTTCAGGGGTGAATTGGAAAAACACAGGGCACAGCCATAATGAATGCCCTCGGGTAATGACAGGTTTGGCTTGGTTGCAATTTACTCCTCATGTCGAGCTCATTCAATCGTGGAAGAGAACAGGCCATGCCAATGAAGCTGTTTTTCTTTGCATCGCTGCTTTTCCCCCCTACCATCAGTAAAACCAGGCCTTGCTTTGTCATCCAGCTTACTAACAGGGCCAATGCGCGAGCTTGTCAGCTGCCTGTAATGGTTATCGCGCCTGTCTCTCATGGTTTGCTTGGTTAAACACTAATATAATTTGGAAACGGGGCAGGCAGGAAGTGAAACAGAACCTGAATAATGATGGAATCAGGTCCTAATAGACCAGTAGTGAGAGTATGAGCGGTGAAACAGGTCAGGGGTTATGGACTTGTGTATGAAACAGTTGATTTTCCCAGTACTAGTCAGGGTCTAGTTATACTATCTTGGATGATATGACTATTTAGCCTATTTCAAGATGATGTAACTGCTTCTGGTCTCAACTTCAAACCCATCATGATATTGTTAGTGTCAGCTTTTTCACTTTTTTTGTGCCATTTTGCTGACAGAACTATCCTGAACAGCCCTTTAATGATGATGATAATATTTTTGGGCAACAGTGCATCAAAACATATCAATAGCTATCAATAGTTTACTTATGAGTTGTGTTTGTAGGGCTACTTAATACTTATATTAGCAGTTCATGACAAAAATGTGTAAGGATTTATAAAGCCTGACAAATTGTTGATGTCAATTAGACATGACACCTAAGGCAAGTAAGGTTGAGTTTTGCTCAACATAGGGCTGTTAGTTACATGAGACTTACATTAGGACTGACTTACTTAGATCAGTGGTTCTTAAAGTGAGATTCTTGGACCGTCAGAGCTTAATAAAGCATAGCTGGCTGGGGTGCAGTTTCTTTATATTGTTACAGCTATTTACTTTATTATTGAGTTATTGTTATTATAATTCTTAACCTATTTGACTCTTCACTTGACTTGAATGACTTTAATCCTATAAACAAGTGTTGCCAGGCAAAACAAACCTCACCCGGCAGCACTTATTTTATACCTATATGTTGATAATGGTAATATTTCTCAGTCGTCAGCTATCAGGCTATAGTCCTATGAAAATCCATGACCTTGAGTTTGACATTTCAAAGTCATTCAAGGTCAAAGGTCATGGCGGCAACTGAAAGCCGATATGGGACTTCTTATATGTTGATAATGGTAAACATCTGGCTATCATGAACTATTTTAAAGTTATAGCCCTTTGAAAACCCATGACTTTCAGTTTGACCTTTCAAGATCACTCAAGGTCAAAGATCATGGTGACAAATGAAAGCCCATATGGCACTTCATATAAGTTGATAATGGTAAATATCTGTCTACCATCAATCGTTTTCAAGTTATAGCTCTCTGAAAATCCGTGATCTTGAATTTGACCTTTCAGGGTCACTCAAGGTCAAAGATCATGGTGCCAAATGAAAGGCCATATGGGAGTTCCTATATGCTCATAAGAGTAAACATCTGTCTATCGGCAACCATTTTTTAGTTAAAATGGAAAATGTTATTTTGACCAAGAGGTTGACCTTTCCAGTGACCTTGACCTTCACCTTGACCCAATTACTCCCAAAATTTAATCAGGTAATCTATGGACCATTGCCCACCTACCCTGAAAATTTGAAGTCAATCAGTCCAACCGTCTAGACGCTAGGTTGTTAACAGACAAACAAGCAAACAAACCGCACTGATTACAATACCTCACCACGCTTACTCCATCATGGAGTAACGTGACACGTCACAGAATAATGTCAAACTTGACCTAATATGTTGTGTTGATGGAAAGTTCAAGGACAAAATGCCCTGTGGGTCCAAAAAATACCTGAAATACAGTGGTGCTTGAAAGTTTGTGAACCCTTTAGAATTTTCTATATTTCTGCATAAATATGACTGAAAACATCATCAGATTTTCACACAAGTCCTAAAAGTAGATAAAGAGAACACAGTTAAACAAATGAGACAAAAATATTATACTTGGTCATTTATTTATTGAGGAAAATAATCCAATATTACATGTTTGTAGGTGGCAAAAGTATGTGAACCTTTGCTTTCAGTATCTGGTGTGACCCCCTTGTGCAGCAATAACTGCAACTAAACGTTTCCGGTAACTGTTGATCAGTCCTGCACACCGGCTTGGAGGAATTTTAACCCATTTCTCCGTACAGAACAGCTTCAACTCTGGGATGTTGGTGGGTTTCCTCACATGAACTGCTTGCTTCAGGTCCTTCCACAATATTTCGATTGGATTAAGGTCAGGACTTTGACTTGGCCATTCCAAAACATTAACTTTATTCTTCTTTAACCATTCTTTGGTAGAACGACTTGTGTGCTTAGGGCCGTTTTCTTGCTGCATGACCCACCTTCTCTTGAGATTCAGTTCATGGACTGATGTCCTGACATTTTCCTTTAGAATTCGCTGGTATAATTCAGAATTCATTGTTCCATCAATGATGGCAAGCCGTCCTGGCCCAGATGCAGCAAAACAGGCCCAAACCATGATACTACCACCACCATGTTTCACAGATGGGATAAGGTTCTTATGCTGGAATGCAGTGTTTTCCTTTCTCCAAAGAAACGCTTCTCACTTAAACCAAAAAGTTCTATTTTGGTCTCGTCCGTCCACAAAACATTTTTCCAATAGCCTTCTGGCTTGTCCACAGGATCTTTAGCAAACTGCAGACGAGCAGCAATGTTCTTTTTGGAGAGCAGTGGCTTTCTCCTTGCAACCCTGCCATGCACACCATTGTTGTTCAGTGTTCTCCTGATGGTGGACTCATGAACATTAACATTAGCCAATGTGAGAGAGGCCTTCAGTTGCTTATAAGTTACCCTGGGGTCCTTTGTGACCTCGCCGACTATTACACGCCTTGCTCTTGGAGTGATCTTTGCTGGTCGACCACTCCTGGGGAGGGTAACAATGGTCTTGAATTTCCTCCATTTGTACACAATCTGTCTGACTGTGGATTGGTGGAGTCCAAACTCTTTAGAGATGGTTTTGTAACCTTTTCCAGCCTGATGAGCATCAACAACACTTTTTCTGAGGTCCTCAGAAATCTCCTTTGTTCATACCATGTTACACTTCCACAAACATGTGTTGTGAAGATCAGACTTTGATAGATCCCTGTTCTTTAAATAAAACAGGGTGCCCACTCACACCTGATTGTCATCCCATTGATTGAAAACACCTGACTCTAATTTCACCTTCAAATTAACTGCTAATCCTAGAGGATCACATACTTTTGCCGCTCACAGATATGTAATATTGGATCATTTTCCTCAATAAATAAATGACCATGTATAATATTTTTGTCTCATTTGTTTAACTGGGTTCTCTTTATCTACTTTTAGGACTTGTGTGAAAATCTGATGATGTTTTTGGTCATATTTATGCAGAAATATAGAAAATTCTAAAGGGTTCACAAACTTTCAAGCACCACTGTAGTACTGTACTAGCAGTTATTGCCTGTGGTAGACAGGAGATGTAGTAGTTATTGCCTGTCACTGAGGAGACGTAGACTTGGCCCTAGCGGAAGTCTCCGGCGAATTGCGCCAATAGTGAGGTTCCGTACAATTGAAACTCCCAGGTGAGTCAGGGAGGGGATTCCCCACTGAGGCTGTGCGCAGTGTGTTAGCACAAGCATGTAGCCTGTCGGAAATAAATAGTGCATTGGATTAGCACTAATCTGATGTTTTGGAAAAGTAAAAATGTTGTCTTGGGCCCCTCTGGGGTGTCACCAATCTATGTACAAAGTATGGAGTATGTGCGTCCAGCCGTGTCGATTTGCATAAGTGAACAGACAGACAGCCTTCCTTTATACCCTGTCCACACTTGGGATTTTGTACCGATACGATACTACTTTCGTACCGCAAAACCTGTCCACACTAGCAACTATACCGGTACAGTAGTGGTATAACTGTATCAGTACGAAACCCACAAATGTATGGGTTTCGTACCGGTACAGTATCGGTACTGTAGCGCTTCGCTGTAGTGTGGACAGATGAAGCGGTTCTGTATTGATACAAATATAATGCGCATGCACAAAGTCACACACCTCAATCGATGTCTTCGCTGAATAAAATAGTGAAGAACGGAGATTCGTTTTCTTTGTTTCTTTCTCAACTGTCTCGCGCGTTTTATACGATTCAACTGAATAAATGACCACCAGAAATACAGACTGTACATTGACAACAAAAAGCACACACACATTGTTTCATCCGCCATATTCTCGGAAGGAAGTTACTCAGTAACCACGGAAACATTTCACACATGCGCATTTCAACTACCGTGAAAGAAAACCGCAAACATTTCTCGCTAGTGTGGACAGATGCACTAAACTGTACCGGTATGCTTTGTATCGATACAGTTATACCACTATCGTACCGGTATATATGTGAACACAGCATTAGTAATATAGATATCTGTACTATATGGGCCTTTGAATTTCTGTCACAGTTAAAGGTTTCCCTGGCTGCATAAGACTATTATGGCAAGTGACTTTGTAGTCAAATTGTCGTGATGCCTTTATCGATGTTTATGTGGATTTGTATCAGTTTTCACAAAGTAATTATATAGATGTTATTTTGCCTTATGAACAGTGGCGTAAGTGGTTAGCACTGTCGCCTCACAGCAAGAAGGTTCCAGGTTCGAACCTCTGCCGATGAGGGTCTTTCTCTGTGGAGTTTGCATGTTTTCCCCATGTCTGTGTGGATTTCCTCTGGGTGCTCTGGCTTCCCCTGTAATCCAAAGACATGCAGGTTAGGTAGAATACCCAGCCACTGGGGTTGCACAAGTCAGTGCATACTTAGTGCCGATCCCAAGCTCCGATAGATTGGGGAGGGTTGCGTCAGGAAGGGCAAAACCTATGCCAAACCAAATTTGCAGACCATGATGATCCGCTGTGGTGACTCCTAATGGGAGCAGTTGAAGAAGAGAAGGTGTAGCCCTATGAATACTGCCTTTAAATGGAACCATTATAACTATAAACATCATGATAGCTGGATATTGGATATATCTTATAGTCATCCTTTCCCATGTTTGTTGCTGAGTTCTAGTACCCGTTTGTTCATTCTCCTCCTGTCAGCTCTCGTGGAAAACGCAGAGACTCGTTTAAAGTGTGTGTGTCTGTGTTCTACACTAGTGCATTAAAGCAGTGCAGACAAGGGACAAGCAAAAAGGACAGTAGTGGAAGCGCTGGCCAGTTCTTACTGGCTGTCAGCCAGAGGGGTTTCTAATGCCTGACCTTGCCCCTCATTACTGCCTGTTAAACCCCTGACCCTCATCTGACACATTTCCTCCCCCGCCCCTCCTATCCTACTCAAAGAGACATCGTTCTTGGCAGTCGTGCAAGGTCCATCCAATCAATTCCTCTTAATAAGTGTGTGATTGACTGCTTGTGTTGTATATTAATCTGGGGAACACCCTGTAAATTGGCTGTAAATCACACTAGGCTAGAGAAAGCACACCCATTTATAGGCAAAGGCATGGATGGACTGATGGATGGACAGTTGCGTAGACCCACAGTGATGGATGAGTTGCTTGACAGCTTTAAGTATAAAGGCCAACATGCTGGCAAAGATGACCAGTGTGGTGGCAGGCGAAAGAGTTTGGATGTGTTTAAAATAAACAAAAGCTAGGATGTCCCCGTGGATGACCATGTCAGAGAGGACAGATGGCAAGCTGACCTGAGATCAGGGTTGGCCCGAATTGCTGCATAAATGAGCAGCTGTCCAACCGGACGTAAGCCACACACTAAATTCTGGCACTTTTTCACTCTCCTTATCATACTCTCTCTCTCTCTCTCTCTCTCTCTCTCTCTCTCTCTGCCTGTCTTCTTTATCCAATTCTAATCAAGGGAACATTTGTGAGTTAAATCAAATTCAAATATCATGAGGCTCTCCCCCGCTATCTGATCATCCAATGAGAAGTGTGCGCACAGGAGCATTATTACCATAAAGTGTTGAAGAACCTTGACAAACTACAGTAGGTTAAAGTACTTTGAGTCTACACGTAGTTGCTTTCATGGGTTCAGTGCTATTTCTCATTATTCACTGCCACACATGCTTAAGCTTATCCATAGTCAGCTCCAGAATTATTGGTGTCCTTCAAGAAAATATAGAAAAAAAAAGTGCATGTAAAAGTTCCACATTTTCCCCCTCGAACAAAAATGATTCTCCTGAGAATGGAGTAGAATTGACGCTCGTAAATAATACTTAAAATAAATGCAAACAAATTATCATGCACACATTCTTAAATTGGGGGCGGCACAGTGGTGTAGTGGTTAGCGCTGTCGCCTCACAGCAAGAAGGTCCGGGTTCAAGCCCTGTGGCCAGCGAGGGCCTTTCTGTGTGGAGTTTGCATGTTCTCCCCGTGTCCGCGTGGGTTTCCTCCGGGTGCTCCGGTTTCCCTCACAGTCCAAAGACATGCAGGTTAGGTTAACTGGTGACTCTAAATTGACCGTAGGTGTGAATGTGAGTGTGAATGGTTGTCTGTATCTATGTGTCAGCCCTGTGATGACCTGGCGACTTGTCCAGGGTGTACCCCGCCTTTCGCCCGTAGTCAGCTGGGATAGGCTCCAGCTTGCCTGCGACCCTGTAGAACAGGATAAAGCGGCTAGAGATAATGAGATGAGATGAGACATTCTTAAATTGCTCTCAGAGTCAGATGCAGGAAGCTGTTTTGTGCACATTTTGTCTGTATTCTAGAGGAAACATCTCATTTATAAAATCGGTGTGGTACAAAACTTTCATCCGCCTCCCAAAACTAAGTGTAAATTAGCACCATGAGTTTTGTTCAGAGCTGTGTAGCTCGATGTCTGTGAAGGTTCTCAGTCATCCAGGTCATCGTAAACCGTAGGTGCTAAAGAAGGCAACTGGACTTGCTTGAAATTCTTGAAGACGTTTCACCTCTCATCCGAAAGGCTTCTTCAGTTCTGTCGGACTGGTGGGGAGGTCCAGATATTTATCCTCTAGTGGACCAAAAGCAAACCTAAGGGGAGTCGTTGAGGTCACATGGGTCATTGACCCTCTCAGTCAATCCTGTAGGTGTCAGGGTCACTGGAGGCCAGGTGTGAACAGTGTTAGCAGCCTAGAGGGCTGTTTGGGTGATCTGCGGGTCGTTGGCTCTCTCTGCCATCATGTGAGTCATTGAAGTCAGCTAAGGCCCTGTCCACACGGCAACGGATTCAGGTGAATCCGATACAATTGTTTATCGTTTAGGCCTGGCGTCCACATGGCACCGGCGTTTTGGGTGCCCCAAAACGCAGTCTTTTGAGAACGGGTTCCAGAGTGGAAAGATCTGGCAACGTTGCCGTTGCGAAGTCGTCTGGATGAGTAGAACGGATTTGTTTATGATGACGTCACAACCACATGACTGTCAGTGCTTCACGCCGGGTAGAAGTGTAACGAACTCGATGCGAGTTGTCAACAAATCCTATAACTTGGTTCATGAAACGCGCTTACAAAATATTTTCACTGTGAATATTTATTGTGTAATGGTGCAAAGTGAGAGAGAGTGAGAGAAAATAGCCCTTAGGGCAGAGTCAATCCCGCCAGCAAAAATAGGGAAAAAAAGGAGTGATCTCACCTCTTCAGATGTTGGTTTAAGTCCTACAATACATTCCTCAAAAAGGGCGTAGAACAACAAATTAATCCATCAACGTGTAGCATTCAATTTATTCCAGACCATTAAAGACGCCGCCTTCCGCGTAGAATCATACGTCATCCTCGCCGCCATATTGGATAGGTCAAAGCGGAGAATAAAGATGCCTCATTCATGTGCTGCGTTTAACTGTACCAACAGGTTTACCGTCCAAACGAGATCACATGGGATTACCTTTCACAGGTGAGACTGGAAAAATACTTTTCATTGTATTTGGTCATTATAATGTAATTTTATGAACAGATTTTTCTGACTTTGTGGCTAATATGAAGTCTCGCGCATAATAGTTTATTCGCATGCGTCCTTACTTCTTCTATTGTTCTGGTGTCTCCGAAGGGACTGTCTTACAGCGCCCCTAGAGGTGTGGCATGTGTATTGCATCGTTTTCAGCAAGCGTTGCGTTGCCATATGGACCTGATATCTTACTGATCGTTGCCCATGTGGACGCGATATTTTTTTTAAATAACATCTCGTTGCCGTTGTCGTGTGGATGTAGCCTAAGTTTTGGTGTGGATGTGTATTCGGTTTTCTGGGAAGTGTACCAAGGACTGATAAGTGGTGTCTCAAACCACCTCCTCTGTTCAGTGATGGTCGTTCCAGGTTGACGAAGATGGCTTCTTTTACTCCTCTTTCAAACCACCAGTCTTCTCTGGCTAGAATGCATACATTGCTGTCCTGAAATGAGTGTCCTTTGTTATTGAGATGAAGATAGACTGCAGAGTTCTGGCCTGAGGAATTGGCACTCTTGTCTTGAGCCATGCGCCTGTGAGGTTTGTTTTTGGTCCACTAGAGGATAAATGCCTGGAACTCTCCACTAGTCAGACAGAACTGAAGAAACCTTTTGGATGAGAGATGAAACATCTTCAAGAATTTCAAGCAAGTCCAGCTGCCTTCTTTAGCACTGACGGTTTAGCTGTGTAGCTCGTGTTTTCCTGAAGAATTCGGCCACTTTGAACTTCCAAGACAGGTTGACTTTTCCCCTGTTCATTCACATCGATAAATATTTTAATGAAAAATGTGTAAAAATAAAAATATGAAGCCATTTTTGGATCTTGGTAAAAGCACAATTTAGGCGAACTATGTTTTAATACTGTTTGTCCTTTGGGCAGCTTTTCTCATGCAGATCTAGCAACCTGGTTGTAGCATACATCGCAAACACATCAGTTTCACAGCAATTCAAACATCTGGCCCTCGACAAGACCAGTGCTGTTACTCTTGATCATGTTCTGTTTTACTGGGGTATAAATATGATGTGCCCCCAAAAATAATTGACTGGTTATTTAAAGAAGATAATCATCTCAAATATACAAATACAATACCAGTCAAAAGTTTGGACACCCCTTCTATTTCAATGGCTTTTCTTTATTTTTATTAATTAAAAGACACATCTTCATGTCTTAAAGTAATGATGGATGTCGTTTCTCTTTACTTAATTGAGCAGTTCATGACAATATGGATTGCTACAGTTGTGGTGTTGAATAGGGCTATTTATTGTATTTTTATTATTTGTTGTTTACTGTTTGATCTCAAACACATTAAGAAAGCAAGAAATTCCACTAACTATGTTCTAATGCGGCATGGCAACACGGTGGTGTAGTGGTTAGCACTGTTACGGTACCTCACAGCAAGAAGGTTCCAGGTTCGAACCTCATAGCCGACGGGGGCCTTTCTGTGTGGAGTTTACAGGTTCTCTCCGTGTCAGTATGGATTTCCTCCGAGTGCTCTGGTTTCCTTCCACAGTTCAAAAACATGCAGATGAGGTAAAACATGCCTCAACTCAGCCACTGGGGTTGCACAAGCCAGTGCACACTCGGTGCCGGTTCCAAGCCCCATAGATTGGGGAGGGTTGCATCAGGAAGGGCTTCCAGTGTAAAACCTATGCCAACTCAAAGATGTGCATCGTTATGATCTGCTGTGGCGACTCCTAATGGGAGCAACCCAAAGAATTTTGATGACTTTTGATGAGGCACACCTCGTCTTTCCAGGTAACTACCTCATGAAGCTGGTTAAGATTATGCCAGTAGTGTGCAAAGCGTCATCAAGGTAAACGCTGGATATTTTGAAGAATTTTAAATATGAACCATGTTTTTTTTGTGTTTTTAAAAATTTTTTTTGCTTACCACATAATTCCAAATATGTTCCAGATGTTATTTCATAGTTTTGATGTCTTCAGTATCGTTCTACAATGTAGAAAATACAAAGTACCCTCTGAATGAGTAGGGGTGTACAAACTTTTGAGTGGTACTATACATGTATATAAAGACAGGAATGGTTGCTGGAACACAAAATCAGTGTTTTGCAGTGGTCATCTTAATCACTGTAATGGGAACCTTTAAAAAATATTGAGAACGGTGTGTTTTCATGAAGGGTGCTAATAATCACCTGTGAATAGGCTACTATTTTGTTTGGGGGCGGGGCAAAGGGTGATAAATTAAAGGAAAAACTAAAGTGCTTTAGTAATCTGTTGTGACATAACGAATCATGTAAACAAAACACTGTATCTGAGATGACAGTGGGCACAAAGTCACTAAAACTGGAGAGGTGAATATTGGAAAAGACCAGATGATGTACGAGTCTATACAGCACCTTCCAGACTCATGAAAATGAGCAACAATTAATGTTAGTATAAATACAGAGGCAATTATAGGAAATTGCACGTGCTGATTGGTTGAGCAATTCGGACTATTTCTTGATAATCACCACAAGTGACTCAGCAAAATGGCGGCCAATCGCTTTGTCACCGTAAGTGTTAACATAGAAATCTGAAATATTTTATGTTGATCACAAAAATGAGATTTTTCATAGGTGCATGATGCGTAGGTGATTTCAGAGTCGGAGGTTAAAAAAAAATCAAATCTGTCTTCCATCTAAAAAAAATGGAATCTGGCACCAAAATATGTTTTTAAATTCAATTTCATTTTACTTTTAAATTTTGTGTAGTTTATTTAAAAAAAACCTAGCAGGTTACATGGCGTTGCCCGGGTTTTGCAAAATTCTGGGTTGCCCCCAGACTTCCATGTCAAATTTGGTGAAGATCTCATCTCATTATCTGTAGCCGCTTTATCCTGTTCTACAGGGTTGCAGGCAAGCTGGAGCCTATCCCAGCTGACTACGGGTGAAAGGCGGGGTACACCCTGGACAAGTCGCCAGGTCATCACAGGGCTGACACATAGACACAGACAACCATTCACACTCACATTCACACCTACGGTCAATTTAGAGTCACCAGTTAACCTAACCTGCATGTCTTTGGACTGTGGGGGAAACCGGAGCACCCGGAGGAAACCCACGCGGACAACATGCAAACTCCGCACAGAAAGGCCCTCGCCGGCCACGGGGCTCGGACCTGGACCTTCTTGCTGTGAGGCGACAGCGCTAACCACTACACCACCGTGCCGCCCTTGGTGAAGATCCATTGAGAAATGGCAATGTTAACCCAAGACAAACAAAAATCCAAACATCCACCATCCAAGGGCCCACTGCAGACCCCGTGGGGCCCGTGCATTAATTTTGTTTAAATCTGCAAAATTTCAGGTCATCCCTGGACCTACTTGCCAAATTTGGTGAAAATCCGTCGAGAAAAAGACAGACAGACAGACAGACAGACAGACAGACTTTGCCGCTTATTATATAGATATAGCAAAGACAGTCCTGTGATTTGATTTACAGCCAGAATTCCAGTCAGAGCTGCAGTTATTGGACATTATTACACAGCTTTATTGAATACTTGATACTCGATTCTCGATTCTGATTGGTCAATTACAGCATTCTACGGTTATCATTTCTGTATAACAGACCAATTCTGCGGACTGCATCATGAGCAGAAGCATTAAAATCATTTTTAAATCAGTGTTTGTCAAATCTCTGAATTGCATTGGGGTCCTGCAACACCCTGTCAGGGTTTACTTTGTAGTAGTATAAATATAAATACACAGGTGATTAAAGAAAATCACGCACACTGATTGGTTGAGAGATTCGGACTGTTTCTTGATAATCGCCTCGAGCGACTGCAAAATAGCAGCCAATTGCTTCGTCATCGTGAGTGAGGAAGAATTACAGATTATGAAAGAAAATGCTGTTCCTAAAAGCACTAAAGATACTGCAAAGTTTGGTCTAAAACGATTCAAAGGTAAGGTGGAATTGTGATTTATTTTATCTATTTCCAAGCAAAGTATTTTATGAGTCGGCATAGATAAGTGACACAAGTCTGCGCCGTGCCGCACTGTTCTTACATTAGCATGCCAATTTTGAAGTTTGAAATAAATTATTTTTTAATCTCATCTCATTATCTCTAGCCGCTTTATCCTTCTACAGGGTTGCAGGCAAGCTGGAGCCTATCCCAGCTGACTACGGGCGAAAGGCGGGGTACACCCTGGACAAGTCGCCAGGTCATCACAGGGCTGACACATAGACACAGACAACCATTCACACTCACATTCACACCTACGGTCAATTTAGAGTCACCAGTTAACCTAACCTGCATGTCTTTGGACTGTGGGGGAAACCGGAGCACCCGGAGGAAACCCACGCAGACACGGGGAGAACATGCAAACTCCGCACAGAAAGGCCCTCGCCGGCCCCGGGGCTCGAACCCAGGACCTTCTTGCTGTGAGGCGACAGCGCTAACCACTACACCACCGTGCCGCCCCTTATTTTTTAATATGATTTCAAAATAAAAAAAAATAATAATCACCTGTGTATTCATACTAAAACAATTGTTCACCTCAGGCTCAGTGAATATCGGAGAATAATAACCTTGACTTCATCTCACTTATTATTCACCGATATTCACTTCACATTCAGCAGATAATTGTGAATTAATAAGCGCAACACAAATGTGTCGAATAGAACTAAAATGATGTCAGTGTCGCATCATTATACGGTACTACTGAGTGTATTTATTTTAAACAATTTTAAAGACGGACCACAATGGAGAGATGGATGATACAGATATATCTGTCCTTCTTGTTGGAGTAAAACATGGATGTGTGTATTATGCACCCGCCCACCCCCCACCCCACCCCACCCTACCCCCTTTCTCAGCCCACTGGCAGGACTGAGCCGCCCCTATCAATTATTAACAAACACAATTACCATCCAGTCAGCCAGTCGGTTATTTCACCTCATGGATGACATTTGGAAGCTGAGAGAGAGCCAATCGAAAGAGAGACAGAGAGATGTATGTGTGAAAGGGAAATTGCAGCAAAGGTAGCACAAGAAGGGGATGGAATGAGTCAGAGACCGGCTCTGTTATCGAGCCCTCGTTCTGTAGGTATGAATGGTGTTCGGTCACAGCTCGCCATCAATTCTCTCTAATGCACCTGTTCTTGAAGCTCAATTGCACAATGGGATTGAGTCAATAAATAAAAATGTTTATTATAGCCAGTGCTCTCTAAATTACATCTAATAACTATCTCTTCGTTTTTGAACCCTGTCTGATTATTACGACGATATTAAAGAACAAATGAGCCATATCGACTTAATTGTATATGAAATCGCCAATTAGCTGTTCACCATTTGAGGAAACCTCGGGCGTATTTGTTGTAAAATAAACATGTAATCAGTTTGGTTGTGCCTCCTCCACCCCACCCCCCAGTTCTTACAGCTGTCACTGAAAAAGCTTTCCTCATGTCCTTGGCAAGGAATTGCAGTGTTTCCTGGAAAAAAAAAAACATGGGTTCTTGTGTGATCTGAATTCACACACCACTGGTTTCTCTTTTGTACACCGTAAGGCTAATAAGCTGTTATGCCATAATCACCATAATCTGATACAACCCCGATTCCAAAAAATTTGGGACAAAGTACAAATTGTAAATAAAAACGGAATGCAATAATTTACAAATCTCAAAAACTGATATTGTATTCACAATAGAACATAGACAACATATCAAATGTCGAAAGTGAGACATTTTGAAATTTCTTGCCAAATATTGGCTCATTTGAAATTTCATGACAGCAACACATCTCAAAAAAGTTGGGACAGGGGCAATAAGAGGCTGGAAAAGTTAAAGGTGCAAAAAAGGAACAGCTGGAGGACCAAATTGCAACTCATTAGGTCAATTGGCAATAGGTCATTAACATGACTGGGTATAAAAAGAGCATCTTGGAGTGGCAGCGGCTCTCAGAAGTAAAGATGGGAAGAGGATCACCAATCCCCCTAATTCTGCGCCGACAAATAGTGGAGCAATATCAGAAAGGAGTTCGACAGTGTAAAATTGCAAAGAGTTTGAACATATCATCATCTACAGTGCATAATATCATCAAAAGATTCAGAGAATCTGGAAGAATCTCTGTGCGTAAGGGTCAAGGCCGGAAAACCATACTGGGTGCCCGTGATCTTCGGGCCCTTAGACGGCACTGCATCACATACAGGCATGCTTCTGTATTGGAAATCACAAAATGGGCTCAGGAATATTTCCAGAGAACATTATCTGTGAACACAATTCACCGTGCCATCCGCCGTTGCCAGCTAAAACTCTATAGTTCAAAGAAGAAGCCGTATCTAAACACGATCCAGAAGCGCAGACGTCTTCTCTGGGCCAAGGCTCATTTAAAATGGACTGTGGCAAAGTGGAAAACTGTTCTGTGGTCAGACGAATCAAAATTTGAAGTTCTTTATGGAAATCAGGGACGCCGTGTCATTCGGACTAAAGAGGAGAAGGACGACCCAAGTTGTTATCAGCACTCAGTTCAGAAGCCTGCATCTCTGATGGTATGGGGTTGCATTAGTGCGTGTGGCATGGGCAGCTTACACATCTGGAAAGACACCATCAATGCTGAAAGGTATATCCAGGTTCTAGAGCAACATATGCTCCCATCCAGACGACGTCTCTTTCAGGGAAGACCTTGCATTTTCCAACATGACAGTGCCAAACCACATACTGCATCAATTACAGCATCATGGCTGTGTAGAAGAAGGGTCCGGGTACTGAACTGGCCAGCCTGCAGTCCAGATCTTTCACCCATAGAAAACATTTGGCACATCATAAAATGGAAGATACGACAAAAAAGACCTAAGACAGTTGAGCAACTAGAATCCTACATTAGACAAGAATGGGTTAACATTCCTATCCCTAAACTTGAGCAACTTGTCTCCTCAGTCCCCAGACGTTTACAGACTGTTGTAAAGAGAAAAGGGGATGTCTCACAGTGGTACACATGGCCTTGTCCCAACTTTTTTGAGATGTGTTGTTGTCATGAAATTTAAAATCACCTAATTTTTCTCTTTAAATGATACATTTTCTCCTTAACATACAATTATCCTGATACAATTATCCTTATTTCTGGAATCACCATTCTACATGGTCCAGGAATTTATGGAAATAATAGCATTGGATTGTTTTGGGGGGGGGGATTAAACCTCAAGCTAGCACTGTTATCTCACAGCAAGAAGATTCTGGGTTCGAATCTGTCGTTCGACTGGGGCCTTTCTGTGTGGAGTTTGCATGATCTCCAGGGCTTCCTCTGGGTGCTCTGGTTTCCTTACATAGGCTAAGGACATGCAGATTGGGTTAACTGACTACTCTAAATTGCCTGCTTCTGCTATAGTATTGCTTTTTCTTTTTTCTTTCAAATCTGTTTTTACAGTATTACAATTATACTTCAAGGTACATTATTTTCCTGTGACAGCATGGCCCGCTGTGTGTTATTCCTTTGTAAAAATGTGTAAGTTTTAGATGCTTAGGGTTCCTGACTCAAAAACATACATCATGTATGGTTCATATGTGCTTTGCTACTGCATTTATTTGAGCAAAGAATTTCACTTTTTTCACCAAATTCAAAGTTGTCCTTTTTCTCCCTTACATTTGTAACTATCAAAATGTTCCACGATCCAACATGGGCAAACACATACCTCTAGCACTCTTCTCTGGGCATGTGCACATCCTCGAAAATAAGTCACAAGGGCCGCCACAAATAGCTCTAATTGGTAATTGCACAGGCGGGATAATTATATACCAATTTGATGTCTGAAGGGGACCACTTATTGAATTTGATATTAATACTGGCACTGAACTTGCACCCGCTGCTCTGCTCGTTGCGATCAGGCTTTGTTAACTGAGTGCATTTTAGGGCTCATAGTAAGATATCTAACTCAAACACATAACATAGGAGCACTTGACCTGCTGTTTATACTTGATTCCACAGCCCTCCTGACCACAACACCTCTGACTGTATTATGGTTCTGAATTATTGCACTTTCATGAAGGGCCACTTAGTTACTCATTAGATTATATGCAAATGAACACCAGCCATTTCAGGCCTGGCTTGTGACATCTTTTTAATGGATTTCAGGATTACAAATTGAGAAGTATGTATCATAATTTATAAAACTAAAGCAGTTGTTACTGAAGAACAGGAAGAATGGTTATAATTTGCCTTTAGCTGCAGACTGAAGCAGAAGCCATATTTCTGGGCTTCCTGTCACATTTTAATAGGAAATGATTTAGGATCATAAACGCTTACAGAATATTGTAGCACTTCTGAGTTGTGTTCAGGGGTTCTGTTGTAAACATGTAAATAAGCTTTAATGAAATAACAAAATGTGAGATTTGATAAACATTTACAAAGTTTTTTTTTTCCAACAGATATTAACTGTCATAAAGACTGCTTTGTCAATTTTAATGCCAAGTAACTTAACATACCACAATACAATACACCACAATATACCACAACACAACACACCAAAACATACCATACCAAAACACACCACACCATTCAACACACCAAAACATACCATATCACTCCACACACTAAAACATACCATACTATACCATACCACACCACACCACACCATACCAAACTATTCCACAACACACTAAAACATACCATACTATACCATACCACACCACACCACACCATACCATACTATTCCACAACACACTAAAACATACCCTACTATACTATACCACACCACACCATACCAAACTATTCCACAACACACTAAAACATACCATACTATACCACACCAAACCATACCAAACTATTCCACAACACACTAAAACATACCATACTATACCATACCATACCATACCATACCACACCATTCCACAACACATTAAAACATACCATACCATACCATTCCACAACATACCACACCAAAACATACCATACCATTCCACAACACACTAAAACATACCATACTATACCATACCACACCACACCACACCATACCATACTATTCCACAACACACTAAAACATACCCTACTATACTATACCACACCACACCATACCAAACTATTCCACAACACACTAAAACAT
The DNA here is from genome assembly GCF_027579695.1 of Neoarius graeffei. NCBI lineage: Eukaryota > Metazoa > Chordata > Actinopteri > Siluriformes > Ariidae > Neoarius > Neoarius graeffei. The sequence continues at coordinate 42,668,501 of NC_083595.1, read as the reverse complement.
ACCATACTATACCATACCATACCACACCATTCCACAACACATTAAAACATACCATACCATTCCACAACATACCACACCAAAACATACCATACCATTCCACAACACACTAAAACATACCATACTATACCATACCACACCACACCACACCATACCATACTATTCCACAACACACTAAAACATACCCTACTATACTATACCACACCACACCATACCAAACTATTCCACAACACACTAAAACATACCATACTATACTATACCACACCAAACCATACCAAACTATTCCACAACACACTAAAACATACCATACTATACCATACCATACCATACCACACCATTCCACAACACATTAAAACATACCATACCATACCATTCCACAACATACCACACCAAAACATACCATACCATTCCACAACACACTAAAACATACCATACTGTACTATACCATGCCACACCTCAACACACCACACCAAAACATACCATACCACACCAATTCCACAACAGAACACACTACCCCAAAACATACCGTACCACACCATTCCACAACACACTAAAACATACCATACCATACCATACCATACCACACCACACCTCAACACACCACACCAAAGCATACCATACCTCAACACACCACACAAAAACATACCATACCACACCCCAACACACCACACCAAAACATACCACACCTCAACACACCACACCAAAGCATACCATATCATACTATTCCACAACACACTAAAACATACATACCATACCATAACACACCACACCAAAATATACCATACTATACCTCAACACACCACACCAAAATATACCATAACACACCATTCCACAACATACCACACCAAAAGATACCATACCATTCCACAACAGAACACACCATACCACAACACACCACACCAAAACATACAATACCATTCCACAACACACCAAAACATACTATGCCATACCACAACACACCACACCAAAACACACCATACCATACCGTATCTCAACACGCCACACCAAAACATACCATACCTCAACACACCATACCAAACCATATCTCAACACGCCACACCAAAACATATCATACAATTCTATACCATACCATGCCATAACAGACCAAAACATACCGGTACCACACCATACCACAACACACCACATCAAAATATAACATACCATAACATTCTACAACACATCACAACAAAACATGCCATGCCATACCACAACTCACCATACCATACCATACTGCAACACACTATACTATACCACACCATACCATAACACAACACAAATCAATATTCCATACCATACCATATCTCTCAACTTATCTTAACTTCTTATCTGCTTAAAGCTGCAAAAACACTGTCAGTGGTAACATCATGTGTAGCTGATATCTTGGGCAGATAGTGATAAAAATCAGTCTTTAGAGATTCCCTCACAGTGATCTCCAGAGCACAGAGCCATTGAATGCACTTTAATGAGAATGTAACAGGCTCCAGGGTCAGACAGAGTGTGTAGTCTAACGCTGCAGTTGGTGGATCACACAGAGCTTTAATCAAGCATACCGAACACTAATGTTTCGCTGCCTCATTATCACATTGTTTACCTGTCATGGCCAGCCATTTTGCTTCTGAGTGATCTCGCAGAGGTTGAGGGATATTAATGTGAGCCTGGTTAATGGAGGAGAGTGTGAGTGTAGGAGGAAGTCAGACAGGGTGGAGATTACTGGCTTCAGTACTACGGCCATACAAAGCTAAACACTGTAGACTAGTGAGTGTGTAGGGTTAATATATATTAACTATGTCCATGGTGGCACGGTGGTGTAGTGGTTAGCACAGTTCGAACCCAGCGGCTGGCAAGGGCCTTTCTGCGTGGAGTTTGCATGTTCTCCCCGTGTCTGCGTGGGTTTCCTCCGGGTGCTCCGGTTTCCCCCACAGTCCAAAGACATGCAGTTAGGTTGACGTGGGGCGGCCTTGGGCTGAGGTGCCCTTGAGCAAGGTACCGAACCCCTGACTGCTCCCTGGGCGCTCTGGTGTGGTTGCCCACTACTCTGAGTGTGTGCGTGTGTTCACTGCTTCAGATGGGTTAAATGCAGAGGATGAATTTCACTGTGCTTGAAGTGTGCATGTGACGAATAAAGGTTTCTTCTATTAACTATAGAGGGAAACCCAAAGCCTGCTTTTGTTATTAAGCATGGTTTATTTTAAATTTAAGTAGAAAAACACTTTCACTTCCTTTCAAATAATGCATTAGTATTCAGTTATGTTTCACACATTTTTCACACGTAGTAGATTTTTCACATGTTGGCGATGTGTTATTATTTTCATAATCTAATAGCTTCATCTATTTTCATATATTCGTTTTTCGCACATACACCATACACTTTCGTTTTTCAGATACGATTTCCTCACATGAATAATTCTTTTTCACATGACATCACGTGTTTACAAGAGTTTACATGCAATTTCAGGGCCTAACCCTTAGGCATGGGGCTATTTTGGCTGTTTTTGTATGTTTTTATTTTTATGTTGTCTATATACATGTATACAGTGGATTTAACAAGTCTACGCACTGCTATTAGTGGAGGAAATAATGGAAAAAATTGTTCAAATGATGATACAAGCATGAAACTTGGCATAAACATTCACACTGAGGTACTCTTCAAATTTTTCTGATGACCCAAGTGAAAATCCAAGATGGCTGCCATTTTTCAAGATGGCCGCCAAATGTTTAGCCAAAATTAAACTTTTCCCATATCTCTAAAGATTATTGATAGATTTGAGTGAATATTGGGTCTGTTAATAATTTTATTGAAATCCCTAACCTGATTTTGCTATTAATTATCACTCAAGAATATTTTGTGTCTCTAAAATTATTATAATGTGTAAAAAATATTTTATGTGCAGTAATAAACTAAATTAATAGTTGGCATTAAAATTGGGCAGCAAATGCACAGGATCCATTTTCATTTTAACATGACAAGATTTAATCTTAATTCATTGTTACAATATACAATACAATACATTTATTGGATGGAAACTTGTAATATACATTTCAGCTTATTGCATTTGGACAGTTTCACTGTTCAATCACTGGCTAGTTACATACCTAAACATGACATGATTTATTCATCTTTCACTATTTTTTAGGATAAAAATACATAAAACATACACTACCGTTCAAAAGTTTGGGGTCACTTTTAGCTAGAATAGTCATTTACCACATTAGCAATGTAGTAAATGACTATTCTAGCTAAATTCTACTAAATGTCTGGTTTTTGGTGCAATATCTCCATAGGTGTATAGAGGCCCATTTCCAGCAACTATCACTCCAGTGTTCTAATGGTACAATGTGTTTGCTCATTGCCTCAGAAGGCTAATGGATGATTAGAAAACCCTTGTACAATCATGTTAGCACAGCTGAAAACAGTTGAGCTCTTTAGAGGAGCTATAAAACTGACCTTCCTTTGAGCAGATTGAGTTGCTGGAGCATCACATTTGTGGGGTCGATTAAATGCTCAAAATGGCCAGAAAAATGTCTTGACTATATTTTCTATTCATTTTACAACTTATGGTGGTAAATAAAAGTGTGACTTTTCATGGAAAGCACAAAATTGTCTGGGTGACCCCAAACTTTTGAACGGTAGTGTATGTAAAAGTGTAACAATAAAGTAAAACAAAACTTTCAAATCCATTAAAAAATTAAACCATTAACTTGTTAAACAGTTTTAATCATGAAAATGTAAATGTCATTACTATATAACTGTTATTTACAGTTGATGGGCTTATGGCACATGGCGGGCATCGATGTTTCATCACTGGCTAGTTTTATATAAAAGTTTAAATTTATGGACTAAGTTGATACCTAAGAAGATTTTTATGCATAACATCTGTTTCAGAATGCTAAAAATCATATAAATAGAAACAGTAATCATTCAAATATGTTGTTTCATTCATATGATGTGTCAAATTTTGATTTTCGTCATTGCTGAGGCAGCCATCTTGGAAAAATGGCAGCCATCTTGGATTTTTGCTTGGCTCATCAGCTAATTTTGAAGAGTACCCCAGTATGAATGTTCTTGCCAAGTTTCATGCTTGTATCATCATTTGAACGATTCTCCTCAAAATCATCAGTTAGCTGCTCTATTATGTTAAAATTTCAGGTTTTTGTGATGTAAAAAATGAAACCAAGCTCAATCATGTCAGATGTTTTTCCACTTTTTAGTGTGATCTAGCAACCAACAACATTCAACTTGCAATAACCTTGTTGCACAAGTGTACACACTCATTTATAAAGGGACTTGTGAGTGTACTGAAGATTAACCAATCACATTCAAACTTGGGTTCAAACGTAATTATCATACACCATCCATCCATCCATCTCATTATCTCTAGCCGCTTTATCCTGTTCTACAGGGTCGCAGGCAAGCTGGAGCCTATCCCAGCTGACTACGGGCGAAAGGCGGGGTACACCCTGGACAAGTCGCCAGGTCATCACAGGGCTGACACATAGACACAGACAACCATTCACATTCACACCTACGGTCAATTTAGAGTCACCAGTTAACCTAACCTGCATGTCTTTGGACTGTGGGGGAAACCGGAGCACCCGGAGGAAACCCACGCGGACACGGGGAGAACATGCAAACTCCACACAGAAAGGCCCTCGCCGGCTGCTGGGTTCGAACCCGGAACCTTCTTGCTGTGAGGCGACAGCGCTAACCACTACACCACTGTGCCGCCCACACCTGTCATCAACGACAAAAAACAAACAAACAAAAAAAACCCCTGGAATTTTAACAGGTGCGTGTAGACTTTTTATATCCACCACAGATCAAATACTGGACACAAAAATACATAAGCAGGAAAAAAACCCCCACAGAAAATCAGATTTGGAAAATTATGATATTTTCTGGGGCGGCACGGTGGTGTAGTGGTTAGCGCTGTCGCCTCACAGCAAGAAGGTCCAGGTTCGAGCCCCGTGGCTGACGAGGGTCTTTCTGTGTGGAGTTTGCATGTTCTCCCCGTGTCCGCGTGGGTTTCCTCCGGGTGCTCCGGTTTCCCCCACAGTCCAAAGACATGCAGGTTAGGTTAACTGGTGACTCTAAATTGACCGTAGGTGTGAATGTGAGTGTGAATGGTTGTCTGTGTCTATGTGTCAGTCCTGTGATGACCTGGCGACTTGTCCAGGGTGTACCCCGCCTTTCGCCCGTAGTCAGCTGGGATAGGCTCCGGCTTGCCTGCGATCCTGTAGAACAGGATAAAGCGGTTAGAGATTATATTTTCTTTATTCAGAAGCGTAAAAAAATAATGCAATAACTGTCCTGTGCTGATATAACAACCAAAATAAACATGACAATTTCTAGCAAATTTAAATTTCTGTATTTCTCTTTCGAAGTTGTTTATCAACTTAAAAAAAAAAGCCTCAATGACGCTGTAGCTCATATCAGCCAAGACGCCTATAAAGTTGTAAATATGGCAGGTGGCGCCACCATCTTGACAACTTTTATGCACACCCACCTGAGGAACATTGTTTGTGAGTTTGATTGAAATCCGATCAATCCTGTAGGAGGAGTAGTGATTTTTGTAAATTGTGGACAGGCGATGATGGATGACGGACGGACAAACAACGCGTAATCGCATCAGCTCATCTGGCCTGGCCTGCAGCCGGATGATCTAACCAGCCTGAAGTTTCTAAGCCATCACTTGGCTTAACATGACATAAAAAAATTGTGACTTAATCATTCAGGCGTGATCTTCGACCTCTAAAAGATAACATCTTTTTGAAATGCATCTTTTTTTTTCCACGTGATCATACATGATTCACATAATCACATGTGCAAAACGTGTGAATTGCATGTGATATTTGCATAAGGCTTGGTCCCAAACATGAGAGCCCTAGCCTGCGCATAATACTGCATTGATTCAGCCATCACGATCTGAACTCTGTTCACTTATTTATATCTTTAGTCTTAAATGAAGCAGGGTACAGCCTGAACAACTGTAATTATAACTGCGCGAATGAGGGATGGTGAACGAAATCCATGCAAGTGTCCTTGCGGAGGTGTGTGTGTGCATTCGACTGTGTCTGTGTTTGTGTGTATCTGTGTACGTGCATAGTTCTGAGGCTCATGCTGCCATGCGGCAGAGCCGGCGTGACGTCAGTACGGGGGTCCCTTGAGAGCAAAGCTGAGTCAGAGGCAGGGCTGTGGCCTTGCTGCTCTATCTCTTTTTCTCTCAGACATTCTTCTGCATCTGTGTGTGTGTGCGCGTGTGTTTATTCCCTCTCTATCACTGCTTTAATAATGCAGATTTGGCTCAACCACACACACACACACACACACACACACACACAACATGTATTAACGCAGTATTGGACTCTGTTCAAGGCCAGTTTGCTTTCTCTTCAGCCCAGTTATCTAGTTGAAGAAACATGCTGCTGAGTCTGTCTGTCTGTCTGTCGATTGATCGACATGAATGTGCAATAGGATGAATCTATTTGCCTTCAGTGGTCAAAATGGACATCCCGAATATCTCTGCTGCAACCAGGACATGAAGACGTGATCATTAAGGTTCTGGTGTTTTTGTCTGTCCTTCCCCATTCCGTGTTATTGAGCTGTGTTATGGTAAGGTATTAATGACTAATAAGGAGAGGCGAAGAAGGGATAGAGGAAGGATGAAGTGGGTGGGAGAGGTAAAGAGGCCTTGCCAACTGGTCATTAGGGCTGCCATCTGGCTGAGTTCTGCAAGATTTTGTTCTGCCTCTTGGTTCCGACTCTCACAGGAGATCTGTATTCGTTTGCCAAACATGAATTCAGAAATATCAAGAAGGAAAATGAGAGTGGACAATAAATTCAACAGCTATGTTTCAGCATTTGTTGTAGTAATAATAATAATTAATAATACTTGTCGTCATTGCTTGTTATATTAGCTGATGCTAACTATTATGCTAAACTACACCTGAGGTTAGCTGTCCTGCTCTGTCCAAACAGTTAGCTATTTTGATAATTCAGTTAAATATCTATGTAATAAAAAAAGTGTGTATTAAAAACTTGGAGTTTTTATTTTGAGTTTGCATAACTTGCAAACAAACATGTATTCATTAGAATGTGCTTTTGAATGTTGATAAATATAGCAACAGATGTTCAATACTTGGACCAATGTTCAGACGTTGACCGCGAGTTGGCCTAGTGGTTCGCGTGTCCGCCTCTTGACCGGGAGATTGTGAGTTCTACTCGTAGTCGGGTCATACCAAAGACCATCATAAAAATGGTACCTATAACCATCTAGCAAAGCACGCTGCAATACAGATGCGAGTGGGGAAGTCAAACTCTTGCGGTTACCAGAGGACCAGCCCCCACTGTAACCCTAGCTGTATGGACCCTTTTCACGTGACGTCACGACAAACGCGGCCGCCATTTTGGACATGTACTACCAGTAGTTTACCACAGCCAACACTGAGGAACGGCAGCAAAGAAAGTGTTTATTTTCAGCAAGACTTCCATCATGCCACTATATTGTTGTGCACCTGGATGTAGTAACCATCAACAAACAAGGCAAGGGTTATCATTTTATCGGATCCCGGTAGATGCTGGCCGATGGAGAAGATGGATAGTGGCATACCAACGCTTGTGTAGTGACCACTTTGTTGGAGGTAAGACGAATAAAATTAGCCAGAAAAGGCATTACATTGCTGTTAACATTCCATTCTAGTTTACTGTAATTATAATCTGGCAGCTATTTACACCGGATCCAGTGTAAATAGCTGCCGGAGCCAACGTCCGAGGTTCCGGAGCGCGCTAGCTCGCGGCCGGCCAGAGCGCACGCCGGCATGAGAGGGACTCCCCCCCCCCCCCCCCCCCCCCGACATTGGTCCTTGCTGAAAGAGCCAACTGGTTAAACTGATGGACATGAAATCTATTGGAGTCTCCATGGGCAGGTTTGAATCCTGCTGATTATGTCTGAAATTTGTGGGCGGTACAGTGGTGCTGTGGTTGACACTGTTGCTTCAGAGCCGGACAGGGTCTTTCTGTGTGGCGTTTGCATGTTCTCTCTGTGCCTGTGTGGGTTTCCACCCATAGTCCCAAAGACATGCTGATTAGGTCAACTGGCTGCTCTAAATTGCCCATAGATGTGAGAGTGTGAATAGTTGTTTGTTTCTGTATTAGTCCTGCGATAGATTGGTGATCTGCCCAGGGTGTACCCTGCCTCTTGCCCAAAAGTCAGCTGGGATTAGCACCTGCTTCCCCTGCGACCCTGACACATCAGCATTATAGATCATGGATGGATGGATGTTCGATAGTATTGTTGTAAGCATGCACTAATTAGAAGTATTTAACTTGGTTCCTGAAGGATTTTGCGCAATGTGATTTTGTTTGATTTGTAAAATTGAACATCTCATCTCATCATCTCTAGCCGCTTTATCCTGTTCTACAGGGTCGCAGGCAAGCTGGAGCCTATCCCAGCTGACTATGGGCGAAAGGCGGGGTACACCCTGGACAAGTCGCCAGGTCATCACAGGGCTGACACATAGACACAGACAACCATTCACACTCACATTCACACCTACGCTCAATTTAGAGTCACCAGTTAACCTAACCTGCATGTCTTTGGACTGTGGGGGAAACCGGAGCACCCGGAGGAAACCCACGCGGACACGGGGAGAACATGCAAACTCCACACAGAAAGGCCCTCGCCGGCCACGGGGCTCGAACCCGGACCTTCTTGCTGTGAGGCGACAGCGCTAACCGCTACACCACCATGCCGCCCCAAAATTGAACGTCATGAGAAAAGTGGAAAAAGTTATGTGAAAAATGACAACATTTTGAAAATAACTTCTCTAGTAGTGTATTATTTGTAGCTATCTACTCCTGAAGACTACATTTACTCACTGGCCACTTTATTAGGAACATCCATCCACCTGCTGTTTTATGCAGTTATTTAATCAGCCGATCCCTTGATAGCAGCACAATGTGTAAAATCATGAAATCAAGAGCTTCAGTTAATGTTCACTTCAAACATCAGAATAGGAAAAAATTGTGACATGTGACATTGTGACTGTGGCATGGGTGTAATAATAATAATAATAATAATAATAATTTAAATTTATATAGCGCCTTTATCACACCCAAGGTTGCTTTACAATTAGGGAAGGAAAGAAAAAAAAAAGTCCACCAAAAGAGGGTCAGGATGTAATTCCAATGGTGTAACTTCCCATAGTCCCACTAAAAGGCGCACGAAGATAAATCCCACACTGCCTGCACAACCGCCACGCAACATCACTCGGAATGCCGCACCATGGATCCACAAAGCGAGCATAGAAGCACCATCACACAGAGCGCTGGTATGTCCCAAACCATCTGCACAGCCACTGCGATGCCACCGGGCAACATTGCTCAGAACACCGCACCAAGCACAGAAGCACTGCCGCACAGAGTGCTGGATAACCCTGACGTTAAAAAGAGCAACAAGCTCACTGCAGTCCATAGCAAGGAGCACAGGCATCACCCACAGCGGATCAAGGCCTGAAGGGAACCGACACCCAAAACTGGGTCCGGAGCTACACCATAATCAAGATGTTGGTGTTGGTTTCAGATGGACTGGTTTGAGTATTTCAGAAACTGCTGATCTCCTGGGGTTTTCACACACAGCAGTCTCTAGAGTTTACACAGAATGGTGCGAAAATCGACTGAGCAACAGTTCTGTGGGTGGAAACAAAAGGCTTGTTGATCAGAGAGGTCAGAGGAAAATGGCCAGATTGGTTCGAGCTGCCAGGATGGATATAGCAACTCTTTACAACCATGGTGAGCAGAAAAGCATCTCAGCATGCAACAGCAGAAGACCACGCTGGGTTCCACTCCTGCAGCCAAGAACAGGAATCTTAGAGTCAAGAACAAGTTCCTATTAAAGTGGCCGGCGAGCATATAGCGCACATGTTGTTTTTACACATAAAAGAATAATCATATAATGTGATATAATATGAATCCTTCTTTGGAGGTGGATGTATGCATTTAATATCACCATTTTACACTGTTTTACACAAGTATTAATTACACTTTATCTACTGTTGTGTCAAGTACTTTCTTATTGATCAGTCCCTGAACAGTACCATTGCGCATGTATAAAATATCAAAGCTCAAATGATGGAAGTACATTAATCCAATTCATCAGCCCTCATCATTGTGTCCTCTCGGGCAGAAGGTATCAAAAGGGGTTTGGCGTCTCCATTTCAGTGTTGAGAGCTTCTGAGATGACAATCTATCGAAAAACCTCAGACTCAGATCTAACTTGCTTGGGAATTTGTTAGTTCTGCTTAGATAGCTAGCTGTGTCATTCAGCAAACAGTAGCATAGTTGTACTCCATGTCGTAGCTACGAGCTTGCTGCTAGATTGAGATTCATCTTGAGGTGTGTTAATGAGATTCTTTTAGGAAAAAATGCTGCACAATGTAACAGGTACTTCAACTACTAAAGCAACTGCCTCAAGGATGCATTTAGGAAGAGGGCATAGTTTGAGGTAGAATAAAATTAAAGGAGAACTGAAGGCACATTTTTTTCATCAAAATTCTATTTATCTCATTTTATTAAATACAGGTAGTCGTCGACTTACGACTGCGTTTGGTTACGACTGACCGGTCGTAAACCGATCTGGTCGTAAGTCGGCCTATGTTAAATGAACGTAAGTATATTGTGATGTGTAATGATATTGTAATCATCTTAAAGTCTTATTTTATCAACATTTTCTTATTTCATTACCTTGGCTCATTATTTGGTTTAAGTCAAACACTGCATACTACACTGCGTACAGTACAATTCGTTTAATATGTGCAAAACAAAAAATACGAAATGCAGGTGTGAAAAATAGAAAACATTTTAGTTTGAAACATACCAAAATACAGATGTAAAACATTGCAAAATACAAAATTTAGTGACCGCTGGCATCACTGGTGCTTGGCTGTGGGTCGTCTACGTCATCAGCTGTTGCAGCGTTCGGGCTGGCGGGAGGATTTGCTCGTTTCATAAACCAGGAGCTGGGGCGGAAACTGTATGACGGAGTGCGTGAGGGAGCGCGAGAGGGACTGCGCATGTGCCTGGAGCTGGGGCGGAAACTGTTGTACGCGGCGAGAGGCGCTGTCGGGAGCTGGGGTGGAAACTGTCGTACGCTCAGCTAGCTCAGCTGGGAAACACTTGCCAGTCATAACCAGACAGTCGTAAAGTCAATCGGTCGTAAGTCGCATAGGTCGTAAGTCGATGACTACCTGTATAGGAATGCATTTTGATAGCTATTTTGTCACTGCTATAGCAAGTTATGAGTGAAATATGCTCTGTAATATATCAGTCCATATGTCAAAGCAGTGGCCGTAAACGAGATTCGTTGAGCCCTGTGCGAGACATCGTAGGACGGAAGTAAAACGTGCAGTGGAAATCAAAGTGACCGACATCTGCCAACATTGTCAAAAGACGTGCGCGCCCTCTTTCGAATGCTGATGTAATCAAGCCGGAAGTTTTGTTTGTTTTGATAGCAATCAGGAAAGTTTGAAAAAAGTAGGCAGTAATCGTCATTTAAACTCGTTTTTGTGCAATATTTCATTTGGAAAGCAGTTTTCAAAATGGCGGCACTGACACCTGGCTGACACTTCACGTTTCGAAGTCTCACACAAGTCTCATGAAGATCGCGCAGATAAGCGACGTCTGCCGTGGACCAAACGAACTAAATTCAACATGGCTAAAAACCGAATAGGCCGATAAGTATAATATTTAATTGCAATTAGTTGCCAATACGAGTCACGATATAAGGTTACTAAAACCGAAAAAGTAATTGAATAACATGTTAATTAAGAAATAAAGCAAGTTTAAAAATGACTTCAGTTCTGCTTTAAATGTTGTATTCCTACATTAGATTCAGGGTTTGTACTTTGTCCTGTCAGACTTTAAAAAGGCTTTGTCTGTAATTAGGCACGAGTGAGATTATAGTGAATATCGATACATCGCAAGAGCAATAGGTTCTGTAAACAAGAAATGAATGAACAATTATTCGCTGAAGATGACGTGAATATCGGTGAATAAAAACCGAGACGAAGGCAAGGTTATTATTCACTGATATTCACTGAGCCTGAAGTGGATAATTGTTTTAGTATAAATACACAGGTGATTATTAAAAAAAATGTATTGAAAAAAATTATTTCAAACTTCAAAAGTGGCATGCAAATGAAATAATGGCACGGCACAGGGTGCATGGTCCTAGTGCCTGCACTCATGTTTTTTTTTTTTGCCCTGGACCTTTATTTATTTATATATATATATATATATATATATATATATATATATATATATATATATATATATATATATATGTATGTGTGTGTGTAAAATATATATGCACACAATAAATAAGTGGCAAAGTTTGTTTGTTTTGAGCTAATGTTGCCATTTCTCGACCAAATTTGGCAAGTAGGTCCAGGGATGACCCGGAATTTTGCAGATATAAACAAAATTCATGTACGGGCCCCGGGGGGCCCCTGGGTGGTGGATGTTGGATTATTGTTTGTCTTGGGTTAACATCACCATTTCTTGACGGATCTTCACCAAATTTGACATGGAAGTCTGGGGGCAACCCAGAATTTTGCAAAATCCGGGCAACGCCGGGTAATAGTCAGAATTTCTCGACCAATCAGCGCACATGATTTTCTATAATCACCTTGGTATTTATACTAAAATCAAATAAATGTTTCAGACACAATATGGGCAAATATTAGTTTTTTCTCCACTAGCACGCCTTAGTGCTGCTAGCCCATTTATAACAGCTGTCTGTGGCAGCAATGATACAGAGGGTATCAAAAGAAAGAAGCCTTTATTTTTCACATACACATTACACCACAGTGAAATTCTTTTCTTCACCTGTTCCAGCTTGTTATGAAGCTGGGGTGAGAGCACAGGATACAGTACCCCTGGAACAGATAGGGTTAAAGGCCTTGCTCAAGGGCCCAACAGTGGCAGCTTGGCAGTGCTGAGGCTTGAACCTCTGACCTTCTGCTCAGTAACCCAGATCCTTAACTGCTGAGGCATTAATGAGCTTGGAATAAGTTTATGATTGTCATGGCTACATAATGAGATGTCGAGGATTACAGTTAAGTAGTCTGCTGTGCGTTCTTTCATTCTATCTCGAGTATATTCACGCTCTAAAGGATTTTAAATGGTTTGAGGTGCTCAGTAGATCCAGCTCCTGTAGACACGCTGTTGTGGCTGCTGCTCTGGACTGCACTGCTCGTACAGAGCTTTATGTGAAAGCAGACTATTACAGATAACAGCCTGTGTCTCCAACATCTCTCTCGTTCTCTTTCTCTCCCTCTGCCGCAGACAATCTTCTGATAAAAGTGTGGCATCGTGGGACAAATTGCCCCAACAGCTCAATGATCCTGTCAGCATTGTGTGCAGGGGCTCTTGCCCCAGCGACAGAGGCTATTACTCACAAATAGGTATCTCAATAAAGCTGGCCCAGCTTGCTGAATGGCTCATTCAACCGTTTTCTGCTAAACAGGAAAAGATGAAAGGGTGATGGGAAAAATGTTGCACAGACAAAATAAATATAAATAACAACCTGGGCATTGTGCCTCTCAAGCGTCTCCTTATAGTCAAAGAGCTCGAGCTGTGAGCACAAAACAAGGGAAATAGACTCGGCTAATGTCATTCATGCGTGTACTGTATTTGTGTACTTACTTATAGGGTTTATGTTCTATAATTATTAGTATTATTGCTATCATCATTAGTAGTAGGGATGGGCGGCACGGTGGTGCAGTGGTTAGCGCTGTCGCCTCACAGCAAGAAGGTCAGGATTCGAGCCCCGTGGCCGGCGAGGGCCTTTCTGTGTGGAGTTTGCATGTTCTCCCCGTGTCCGCGTGGGTTTCCTCCGGGTGCTCCGGTTTCCCCCACAGTCCAAAGACATGCAGGTTAGGTTAACTGGTGACTCTAAATTGACCGTAGGTGTGAATGTGAGTGTGAATGGTTGTCTGCGTCTATGTGTCAGCCCTGTGATGACCTGGCGACTTGTCCAGGGTGTACCCCGCCTTTCGCCTGTAGTCAGCTGGGATAGGCTCCAGCTTGCCTGCGACCCTGTAGAACAGGATAAAGCGGCTAGAGATAATGAGATGAGATGAGTAGTAGGGATGCAGAAAGAGCATTTTTTCAGACCGTATGTGTTTTTGGTTCTTGTCGGTATACTGATACTGAAATGAGTAACTATTTATAAGAAATGTATAAGTATTAAGAAGTCAAAAAAAAAAAAAAAATATATATATATATATATATATATATATATATATTTTTTTTTTTCGTTCTGTTTATGTTCCTGTAGTGTGCTGCTCACAATGAACTCTTCATACTGAGTTTTATGTTGAAGATGTGATGCTATTTTAAACAGTATCTGTCATAGATACCATGAGGTTAGCTGACCTGAGTCGAAAATTCAGCATCAGCGAGCGTGGTCATTAAAATGAACTTAAGGGTGTCGTGACTTGCATTTTGACTCATGAACAAAGTGTAGAAGTGAAGTACATGTCTCAGTGCTCAGTGGCCGAGGAAATGAATGGCTCTCTCTCTCTTACCAGTGACAGTTTGTCTGCATATCCATTTTCACTTCTCCACGCTTGTGAACACTTTTGTGTGTGCAATTCATGGCATGTTGTGCTCATTTTAATGACCGTGCTTGCTCATACTGCTCTGTGTGAACAGGTGGGCCACACTTGCACTCTTTATTAAAGACACTGTTTCAACACCATTATGTTTTATCAGGTTACCGTCTTGTAGGAAAATCACTGATCAGGTGATTCACACTGATAAGGACATCCACATCACTGTCATTGTGTCGTCTGTTTATTAGCAAGTTAACATACACTAGGCTGATGTCAAAATGTATTATATGGAATCAGATGTTGGTATCGGGCGGCACGGTGGTGTAGTGGTTAGCGCTGTCGCCTCACAGCAAGAAGGTCCGGGTTCGAGCCCCGTGGCCGGCGAGGGCCTTTCTGTGCGGAGTTTGCATGTTCTCCCCGTGTCTGCGTGGGTTTCCTCCGGGTGCTCCGGTTTCCCCCACAGTCCAAAGACATGCAGGTTAGGTTAACTGGTGACTCTAAATTGACCGTAGGTGTGAATGTGAGTGTGAATGGTTGTCTGTGTCTATGTGTCAGCCCTGTGATGACCTGGCGACTTGTCCAGGGTGTACCCCGCCTTTCGCCCGTAGTCAGCTGGGATAGGCTCCAGCTTGCCTGCGACCCTGTAGAACAGGATAATGCGGCTAGAGATAATGAGATGAGATGAGATGTTGGTATCAAGAGCGTGACGAGTAAATATGAGAAAATAAACGCAGTAATGGGCCAATACCTGATACCAGTATTTATTAGTAGTATTTATAGTATTTACACCAATCAGACATAATAAAAACGCTGACGGGTGAAGTGAATAACATTGATTATCTCATTATATTGACACCTGTCAAGGGGTGGGATATATTAGGCAGCAAGAAAGAAAGCACGACTTTATTCATCATACACTTGTGAAATGTCCTCTCTGCATTTAACCCATCTGAAACAGTGAACACACACATGCAAGCAGTGAGCACACACACATACCCAGAGCAGTGGGCAGCCATGCTAACAGTGCCCGGGGAGCAGTTGGGAGTTAGATACCTCACTCAAGGGCACCTCAGCCCAAGGCCGTCCCATATTAACCTAGCCGCATGTCTTTGGACTGTGGGGGAAACCGGAGCACCCGGAGGAAACCCACGCAGACACGGGGAGAACATGCAAACTCGGCACAGAAAGGCCCTTGCCGGCCGCTGGGTTCGAACCCAGAACCTTCTTGCTGTGAGGCGACTGTGCTAACCACTACACCACTGTGCCGCCACAGTCAGTTCTCAAAGTTGATGTGTTGGAAGCAGGAAAAATGGGCACATATAAGGATCTAAGTGAGGGCCAAATTATGGTGGCTAGATGACTAGGTTTGAGCATCTCCAAAATGATGCATCTTGTCGGGTGTTCCTGGTATGTAGTAGTTAGTGCCTACCAAAAGTGGTCCAAGGAAGGACAACTGGTGAACCGGTGACAGGGTCATGGATGTTGAAAGCTCATTGATTTGCATAGGGCACGAAGGCTAGCCCATATGGTCCAATCCCACAGAAGAGCTACTGTCGCACAAACTGCTGAAAAGGTTAATGCTGGCTAAAACAGAAAGGTGTCAGCAGAAACTTTTTCAGCAGTTTGTGCTCCAGTAGTTCATCTGTGGGATTAGACCATATGGGCTAGCCTTCGTGCCCCATGCGAATCAATGAGCTTTTGACATCCATGACCCTGTCACTGGTTCACCGGTTCTCCTTCCTCAGTCCACTTTTAGGCATACTGGGAACACCCTACAAGATGTGCCATTTTGGAGATGCTCAGATCCAGTCATCTAGCCATCATAATTTGGCCCTTGTCAGAGTCACTCAGATCTTTACACTTGCCCATTTTTCCTGCTTCCAACACATCGACTTCGAGAACTGACTGTTCTCTTGCTGTGCTCATGGACAGATGATAATTTTACTTGACAAGACATCTTGGAATAAGTTGATTACAATTTAGAACTAGTTTTATTTATCTCAGATTGGTGTCTTGTATTCTTCTAATAGGAAATGCTAGATTGTTTCAAATATATTCAAAATATTCTAACTTGTTAAGATATAATTTTTGCAATGTACGGTAGAAGAAAACAAGACACCAACTCTGAGATTATTAAAACTAGTTCTAGATTGTAACCAACTTATTCCAAGATGTCTTGTCAAGTAAAATTATCTGTCCATGCAGCAAGATAACTTCACTAGTATTAAGGAATTTTCTCCTCAAATTCCATTTTCAGTTTTTTGCCCACCCCTTGACAGGTGCCATTTTAACAACATAATCAATGCAATTCACTTTACCTGTCAGTGTTTTTAATTTTATGGCTGATCAGTGTATATTAGGGGTGCTCCGGTTTCCCCCACAGTCCAAAGACATGCAGGTTAGGTTAACTGGTGACTCTAAATTGACCGTAGGTGTGAATGTGAGCGTGAATGGTTGTCTGTGTCTATGTGTCAGCCCTGTGATGACCTGGCGACTTGTCCAGGGTGTACCCCGCCTTTCGCCCGTAGTCAGCTGGGATAGGCTCCAGCTTGCCTGTGACCCTGTAGAACAGGATAAAGCAGCTAGAGATAATGAGATGAGATAAGATGAGCATACAGTATATTAGTAGATATCAGTATTTATATACCTATACCTATTATTATTATCAGGAGGGGTGGCACGGTGGTGTAGTGGTTAGCGCTGTCGCCTCACAGCAAGAAGGTCCGGGTTCGAGCCCCGCGGCCGGCGAGGGCCTTTCTGTGTGGAGTTTGCATGTTCTCCCCGTGTCCGCGTGGGTTTCCTCCGGGTGCTCCGGTTTCCCCCACAGTCCAAAGACATGCAGGTTAGGTTAACTGGTGACTCTAAATTGACCGTAGGTGTGAATGTGAGTGTGAATGGTTGTCTGTGTCTATGTGTCAGCCCTGTGATGACCTGGCGACTTGTCCAGGGTGTACCCCGCCTTTCGCCCGTAGTCAGCTGGGATAGGCTCCAGCTTGCCTGCGACCCTGTAGAAGGATAAAGCGGCTAGAGATAATGAGACGAGATGAGATTATTATCAGGAATGTAGCGATCTGATACTTGGTCTTGTCACTGGAGCTAATCCCATCCAGAAAAGATGAATTCATATCGTTCAATTTCTTTTCTTTTTCTGATCTACTGCGAATGTATGTTATGTTGACTGACACAACCCATCTCGATTGTGATCAAAGGGCTTGCATCGCCGTAAATCAACTATCATGTCTGATATTTTAAAACACTCAGCAGCAGATCCTTGCAAAGAGTTGGCTTGGTTACTAAGATGATGTTGCCATCAAATCAGGATTGAGCAATTGCTGAAATTTAAAGCTCCGATTAGACATTGCATTATCATTATTATTATTATTATTATTATTATTATTATTATTATTATTATTATTATTAAAGAACTTGGGGAAGAAAAGCTCAGATTAACGGCCTTTTCTAAGAGTTTCTTTGAGTTCAGCTTTAGCGACATGACTCATACATCCTTACCAATCACATTTTAATTGTTCACTGGCCACCTGTTGTTTCACAGCTGGTGGTGTCATCCGTTCATGCTAAAAGCCAAATGAAACGCATTCAGCCTGCTTTCGAGGCGCTGCTTTTACACAGCACTTTTCACAAACCATCCTCACCCTCACTGATGCAACGTCTTCTCGAGAAGTTACAACACTTCACACAGAGTTTGGATTATGTATGTTAAGTCACTCACTTCTTACTTACAAACAAGAGTATCTGTGTGCTGGATAATGGAGTATTTGGTGTTGAGCAGATTTGAATGACGTGGCTGGACTGGCAAGACCTGTCATATCATTTGGATTGTTAATACTTTCCTTAAGGACATCTACCTCTTGACAACTGACATAAATCTGCATGAGAAATTTTTTTTTCTAGTAGGCACACTTTCATAATCTGAATTCATAATTTGACGTAAAATTGATATAACACCTCAGGGGTGAGGTAGATTTTTAGTTAGGTGGTGGTATAATACTTTATGTGCTGACTTCAATTAAAATAAAATGACTGTGAATTTCTTCACCCATTATGGTTCTAGTATGTCATAATGGTGAAGTGGCATAGCTTCCCAAGGGAGGTTAATTGAAAAAATTGAACAAATGTGACTTTGCTCTTTGTCACTCACCATGAAGGGCCTGCGCATGTGTTTGAGAAGAAGAAGAAGCCTTTATTTGGTCACGTGTACTCAAGCACAGTGAAATTCCTCCTCTGCATTTAACCCATCTGAAGCAGTGAACACACACATGCATACATAAGTGAGCAGTGATCACACACACACACACACACACACACACACACACACACACACACACACACACACGCCGAGCAGTGGGCAGCTATGCTACAGCACCCTTGGAGCAGTTGGGGGTTCGGTGCCTTGCTCAAGGGCACTTCAGCCATGATACAGAAGGAGAGGAAAGGGCTGTTCATTCACTCAACTCCCCTCACATTTTTCCAGTCGGTGCCAGGAATCAAACCAGCAACCCTTTGGGCCCAAGGCTGCTTCTTTAACCCTTTTTTTTTTTTTTTAGCATTTACACTACCGTTCAAAAGTTTGGGGTCACCCAGACAATTTTGTGTTTTCCATGAAAAGTCACACTTTTATTTCCCACCACAAGTTGTAAAATGAATAGAAAATATAGTCAAGACATTTTTCTGGCCATTTTGAGCATTTAATCGACCCCACAAATGTGATGCTCCAGAAACTCAATCTGCTCAAAGGAAGGTCAGTTTTATAGCTTCTCTAAAGAGCTCAACTGTTTTCAGCTGTGCTAACATGATTGTACAAGGGTTTTCTAATCATCCATTAGCCTTCTGAGGCAATGAGCAAACACATTGTACCATTAGAACACTGGAGTGAGAGTTGCTGGAAATGGGCCTCTATACACCTATGGAGATATTGCACCAAAAACCAGACATTTGCAGCTAGAATAGTCATTTACCACATTAGCAATGTATAGAGTGGATTTCTGATTAGTTTAAAGTGATCTTCATTGAAAAGAACAGTGCTTTTCTTTCAAAAATAAGGAAATTTCAAAGTGATCCCAAACTTTTGAACGGTAGTGTAAGTATGTCTATCTTTATTACTTTACCATAATTTGGCTTAGATTTTTACATATAGACTGTATCCGGATCGAACCGACGACCCTTTGGGTCCAAGGCTGCTTCTCTAACCTTCAGGCCATGGCTGCCCCTTATTAAGTAGTCTTATAACTATTGCCATTAAGTAAAGTGGTGCCATTTGTTTTGTCTATAGACAAAATGTATATGATTATCTGCATAAGTCCTGCGCGCAAACATCTCGCCGTCCCAGCTATGCTTGGCAGAGATACGAACCATTTTAGCAGCACTTTAACTGAGAAATTGACAAAGCAGTAGAATTTAGGATGCAGGAAATTGCTGTGGATAATTCATTTTAGCGTTCGTTTTGGCTTTTCATCAAAAGGAGGCTTGAATAGTGCATTGGTCCTAATCAGTGTGTCACTGTAATCTTCTGCTGTTATCAATGCCTCAGTGTGCTGTGCCGTCTATGGCGTATGGTAAATAACGAGGACACATATTATCCGCCTTTGCCATAAAACTGTAGATGAACTTTCTGAAGGTTGCAATAATTCTTCATTATTGAGAAAGACGAAACCCGTTAGTATGCCCTCAGGTCTGGCAGCTTGCGTCATCGCTAGCCCATAGCTAACTTGTTTCCTCATATCGTGCAGCTGAATTATACACCATCCCGACGCCTTCGCTGAACATAATGTGAATGAAGCTATTTGGCCAACAATTAAATGATTGTTTCATCAGAGAAGCAACTTGGTTGAGACACTGAGATCATTAGGCACACTTTGGGTTGAAGGGAAAGGCGAGGGAGGATGAGAGGGGAGGCTTTATGAGTTGAACATCAATGTTAACATTCTCAGAATCTTCTGGAAGGAGAAGATGCATCAGAACTTTGTAACAGTGCAGATTTCATAATTTCACCACGGTTTCATAGCCCAGAAGATGTTGATTATCAATAAGAAATGCAATACGAAACAGGTTGTGGGCAGGACAGAGGATTAGTTGGGTTTGCCTAGTTTTCATGACCATTTGCCCTTTAGAAAGAGATCGCTGAAGCAGAACTTGTCTCCCTGCCTGGTTTCTTTCTAGCATTTTACTCTACTTAGTAACACTTTCTATGAAGCCCATATTCATAAATCAGCATATTCACTTCATGTTCACGTCAAACATCCAAATGGGAAAAATTGTGATCCCAGAGTGTGACTTTCTTTCACTGTGGCACAGGTGTTGGTTTGAGCCAGATGGACTGGTTTGAGTATTTCAGAAACTGCTGATCTCCTGGGGTTTTCACACACACACACCAGTCTCTAGAGTTTACACAGAATGGTGCGAAAAACAAAAAAACATTGAGCTGAGTGTGTGGCAGTTCTGTGGGTGGAAATAAACGCCGTGTTGATGAGAGGTCAGAGGAAAATGGCCAGATTGGTTTGAGCATTTTTGCCAGGAAAGATACAGCAACTCACATAGTGACTCTTTACAACCGTGGTGAGCAGAAAAACATCTCAGCATGCAACAGCAGAACACCACACTGGGTTCCACTCCTGCAGCCAAGAACAGGGATCTTAGAATCAAGAACAAGTTCCTATTAAAGTGGCCGGTTGGTGTAATGGCTTTAATAATGTTCCATAAATAATTCCTTGATAGCAGTGTTATAACTATTCATTATCATGCCACGTGTTGTACCACACAACCATTATTACTAATAATATTTAAAACAAGTGTTGCCAGACAAAACAAACCTCACCTGGTAGCACTTATGATGAATATGAAGGAAGATATCGTGAAAAAAATAGGTACCCTACAGGTCTATGTGGCTACTGCTTATAAATAAAATAGTTTTCTGATCCCTTGTCCATACAGTAAATATAGTGTATATATTTACTCTGTGAGGCAGTAGCCACAAAAATGAAGCGTAATCCAAAAATGAACAATTTAAAAATCACATTAGCAAAATTATACCAAGTGTCTGTACTTTATATTATTCTACTCTTACCTCTTACACCTTTCGAAACTGAAACCTCCGAACCGAGGCTGACATACCGTACACACGCTGTCGCCATGACCAAAACTCTTATTTCCCGGAAATGGCCCAGCGCTAGAGCTCAGTGGAACGCACTTTCCCTCTGTAATAAGCATAAACATGTCTGAAAGCGATTTCTTTAGTCTAGTCCATTTATTTCGAATGGTGAACCGAATTGTATACACTCACCGGTCATTTTAATCGGAACACGTGTATGCGTATGCGCAGTGCATGATCGTTACACTCTTACATTCTTATAGCACGATGATGTAGTGGCTAGAGTCTCAATAGGAGGTAGTAGCCACAACAAAAACGATTTTGACCTTTTTGGTGACCTTGACCGGATGACCCTCAAAATGTTGGAGGTTCTATTGAGACCAATGCCTGTCTATCCTGAAAGTTTCATGAAGATTGATCCAGCCGTTTTCCTGTAATATCGTAAACAAAGAAACCTCACTGAAAACAATACCTTGCCCCCTGGTGGACTTCATCCCAGGCAAGGTAAATATTTATGAACAACTATAAAAACATTATCATCAGTATCTAAAATGTCATCGACAATGAGTGTTTCCATGAATGAAAAGTTGTTTTGGAACAAATGGTCTGCTTTTATTGTTTTTCATACATTTTCATACATTACATTAAAGTAAGTTGATATTGTCTTCCCATTGATTATGATGAATGAATTTCAAACCCCCCAGAGGTGATGTAAAAAACTGTATTATGGTATTAAAATTGTTCCTAAATACTGTCTTGCAGGAGCACAGGAGGAGTGTGTGTCCTCTAGAGAAGAGGGAGGTGAAAGGCTTTAGGAGCTCTTATCGTTTCAAAGTGAATAAAAAATCCCTTAGCAAAGTGACCAGGCTATTAAGATAAGGCACAGCTCAATAGAGCTTCTCACTGTGTGATGCTGGGAGCCTTTTACACAAAGCTCATTCATCCTGCCAGGACACAAATATAGGCACTATCAAGCACGTACAACACATAAATTAATCCACAAATAAAATTTGAACAGTGTGTTTCTTTCTGAGCTGAATTACTTGCTAACACTTTAGTAACATTCGCTTATATGGTCCGTAGAACTATATGACATGAAAATAAAAACACAAAAACTACAGTGGTGCTTGAAAGTCTGTTAACCCTTTAGAATTTCCTATATTTCTGCATAAATATGACCTAAAACATGATCAGATTTTCACACAAGTCCTAAAAGTAGATAAAGAGAACCCAGTAAAACAAATGAAACAATAAAATATTATACTTGGTCATTTATTTATTGAGGAAAATGATCCAATATTACATATCTGTGAGTGGCAAAAGTATCTGGTGTGACCCCCTTGTGCAGCAATAACTGTAACTAAATGTTTCTGGTAACTGTTGATCAGTGCTGCACACCGGCTTGGAGGAATTTTAGCCCATTCCTCCGTACAGAACAACTTCAACTCTGGGATGTTGGTGGGTTTCCTCACATGAACTGCTCGCTTCAGGTCCTTCCACAACATTTCCATTGGATTAAGGTCAGGACTTTGACTTGGCCATTCCAAAACATTAACTTTATTCTTCTTTAACCATTCTTTGGTAGAACGATTTGTGTGCTGAGGGTCGTTGTCTTGCTGCATGAACCCACCTTCTCTTGAGATTCAGTTCATGGACAGATGTCCTGACATTTTCCTCTAGAATTCACTGGTATAATTCAGAATTCATTGTTCCATCAATGATGGCAAGCTGTCCTGGCCCAGATGCAGCAAAACTGGTCCAAACCATGATACTACCACCACCATGTTTCACAGATGGGATAAGGTTCTTATGCTGGAATGCAATGTTTTTCTTTCTCCGAACATCACGCTTCTCATTTAAAACAAAAAGTTATATTTTGGTCTCATCCATCCACAAAACATTTTTCCAATAGCCTTCTGGCTTGCCCACATGATCTTTAGCAAACTGCAGACAAGTAGCAATGCTCTTTTTGGAGAACAGTGGCTTTCTCCTTGCAACCCTGCCATGCACACCATTGTTGTTCAGTGTTCTCCTGATGGTGGACTCATGAACATTAACATTAGCCAATGTGAGAGAGGCCTTCAGTTGCTTAGAAGTTACCCTGGAGTCCTTTGTGACCTTGCTGACTATTACACATCTTGTTCTTGGAGTGATCTTTGTTGGTCGACCACTCCTGGGGAGGGTAACAATGATCTTGAATTTCCTCCATTTGTACACAATCTGTCTGACTGTGGATTGGTGGAGTCCAAACTCTTTAGAGATGGTTTTGTAACCTTTTCCAGTCTGATGAGCATCAACAACGCTTTTTCTGAGGTCCTCAGAAATCTCCTTTGTTCGCACCATGATACACTTCCACAAACATGTGTTGTGAAGATCAGACTTTGATAGATCCCTGTTCTTTAAATAAAACAGGGTGCCCACTCACACCTGATTGTCATCCCATTGATTCAAATCACCTGACTCTAATTTCACCTTCAAATTAACTGCTAATCCTAGAGGTTCACATACTTTTGCCAGTCACAGATATGTAATATTGGATTATTTTCCTCAATAAATAAATGACCAAGTATAATATTTTTTGTATCGTTTGTTTAACTGGGTTCTCTTTATCTACTTTTAGGACTTGTGTGAAAATCTGATGATGTTTTAGGTCATATTTATGCAGAAATATAGAAAATTCTAAAGGGTTCACAAACTTTCAAGCACTACTGTATTACTCCCATAGGAGTCAGTTGTCATAAAGAGTTCACTTACTGTATGTTAGGATGTCATGAAAACTAATTTGGTATTTTGTCCTGATTTTGATTGTGGTGTGTCCGAGTGGCTTAAAGGTAATAATATGACGTGTAGAACATCAGACCCGAACTCACGATAGGTTAATATTCATAACTCAGTCATTGCAATGCCATTACCATGAGTATTAAAATAAACTTACAACTTATGAGTTGGAGAAAACTTATAGTACATCAAGGTCAAGGCTAAAGGTCAAGCCTCTTTTGTTTGTCATTTCAACCATATACAGTTGGTACAGTACACAGTTAAAACCACACACATACATGTCAACCTATACGGAATGTCCGTATTTTATACGGATTTGATTCAATAAACGTAGTATACGGGCGTATAAATAAAGTTATACGGATTCTTTAAAAAAACTTCAATATTTATTTAGAGCTATAATCAATTCCCACGATGATAAAAGAGCGCATAACATTTACAAACGTACTGTACACCACAGACAGCCAGTAAAGAGTCATATGAAATCGCGCGTTATCTTGTGGTAGCGAGACTTCGTTCCACTTTTGATCATGCGCACACCGCATTGCGAGAATCCCGCCAACCGTGAAGTCATAGACATATAAACATAGACGCCGCCTTCTGCGTAGAATCATATGTCATCCTCGCCACCATATTGGATGTGGCAAAGTGGAGATTCTTCAACCGTCTCTGGTATAGCGTCTAGACAGTAGCCGAGAATAAAGATGCCTCATTCATGTGCTGCGTTTAACTGTACCAACAGGTTTACCGTCCAAACGAGATCACATGGGATTACCTTTCACAGGTGAGACTGGAAAAATACTTTTTCATTGTATTTGGTCATTATAACGTAATTTTACGAACAGATTTTCCTGACTTTGTGGCTAATATGAAGTCTCGCGCATAATAGCCGCTCGGTGAAACCTGTCTCCAAACAACGAAGTATTTCCTTCGTAACTACGCTGATAACACTTTGTGTTTTTGTCAAACATTGGAGCTTTGTATTCATTCTGAAGGTTTATTGTTATTAATATTGAATAAAAAGTAACTGGGATATATCATTGTTAATTAAAGTTAAGTTAAAGTCCTTCCCACTCCATTTGGCGCATCGGGTGGCGCCGATCTCCGTTTCCACAGCCCTCGGCCTCTCGCCTATTACATAGCTAGGGTTACAGTGGGGGGCTAGTCCTCTGGTAACCACGAGAGTTTATCATTGTTAATTATCATTCAAATTTTAGGTAAATTATTTTAATTTGCATTTTATATGGATTTTATAAGGGAAATACGGATTTTGGAGGTTGGTTATACAGGTTTGATTGACCAAAGGTTGACATGTATGCACACAACAGTTGATATCTTCATTGTGATATGAGTGACTGAAAATTAAAACTCTAATGATGTTCATACTCAAGTTACTTTTACAATCACTTAGCTTAAACTGTAGGCTTTAGAGAAATGATTCATAATCACAGATGTATCTGTGTAGCAGTGTATCTGTAATAACAGAACGAAAGCTCGCAGGTAAGCAACGTGCTCTGCCATCTTGCTTTATCTGTTTACTTCCATTGTACAATGCCCTCCATTCATGACGCCTCCTTGATTACAATAGTTCTGCTCAAAACTGGTGAAAATGTAGGCTGGTTCACTACCTGGCACCAAGGTACAAAGAATCCTGGTTCAAGAACCTACTCCCTGTTGGTCAAAAAGGGGTAAGGGAGTTTTTCCTTGACACCGTCACCTCTGGCTTGCTCATTAGGGACAAATTTAATTATATACAGGGTTAGTCAAAATTATGTTAACACTGATGGATTGTTTTTCTCCTGAATGGGTGGTGCGCTGTGACCACTGCTGGTGTAATTGGGCCCTACTTTTTTGACACCCCAACTGTGACGTCAGACGTCTACTTACAGATGGTGCAGCAGTACGCCATTGATAAACTTCCATGACAGATCCAATTGGTAGGATATTTCTAACAGGATGGCGCACTGCCGCATTTTGGCCGTGCTGTTCGTGCTTATCTTGACCACACATTTCCATGTCGATGGATACCGGTAGGTCGCGGTGGACCATTGCCGTGGCCTCCACACTCCCCTGATTTGATGCCCTGTGATTTCTGGTTATGGGGTATGGTGAAGGAGCGCGTGTATAGCAGGAAAATTCATGATATCAATGACCTCAAGGGCAGAATAAGGACTGTGGTATCATCTATTCCCTGCGAAATGTGTGTCTGGGCTTTAAATGGTACTGTTGCTCGCTGTTTTTTGTGTGTTGAACATGATGGTGAACAGGTTGAGACCGTCCTGTAAATCGTCTTGCACATATGATGTATGTTTTGTGAATAAATGGTTTCTACCAGTTACGTGTTAACATAATTTTGTGTTTTGGTGTAATTGGGCCCTACTTTTTTGACATCACAACTGTGATGTCAGACGTCTACTTACAGATGGTGCAGCAGTACGCCATTGATAAACTTCCATGACAGATCCGATTGGTAGGATATTTCTAACAGGATGGCGCACTGTCGCATTTTGGCCGTGCTGTTCGTGCTTATCTTGACCACACATTTCCATGTCGATGGATACCGGTAGGTTGTGGTAAACCATTGCCGTGGCCTCCACACTCCCCTGATTTGATGCCCTGTGATTTCTGGTTATGGGGTATGGTGAAGGAGCGCGTGTATAGCAGGAAAGTTCATGATATCAATGACCTCAAGGACAGAATAAGGACTGTGGTATCATCTATTCCCTGCGAAATGTGTGTCCGGGCTTTAAATGGTACTGTTGCTCGCTGTTTTTTGTGTGTTGAACATGATGGTGAACAGATTGAGAACGTCCTGTAAATCGTCTTGCACATATGATGTATGTTTTGTGAATAAATGGTTCACATAATTTTGACTAACCCTGTATTTAATATACAGATTCACTAAATATACTTAACTCTCAGAGCAAATGGCCCAGACCCCCCCCCCCCCCCCCCCCCAAAAAAAAAACAAACAGCTAGTGTGAAAAGAACTTCAGGTAAATTGATTACTTTCAAACATCTAAGCAGAAATAGGATCTGTTGATCTTGGCAGACGTAATTGCTGAATTGCTGACCGAATCACTTTCTCAAGACAAATAATTAAAGAAATGTGGAGCATATTTCTTCATTGAAGATGCAGCTGGAGCTTTCTTCTATTTGATGCAGTAATACTGATTATCATAATTTGAGTGGAGCAATTATCTCTGTAAACACTCTTCTTAACACAACAGTGTTGATGCAAAACAAGATCCTGGTATGTTAGGTTTATGAGAGTAATTTATGGTTGCAGTAGAGAAAGCATGCTGTGTTAAATTAGTGGCGTACATCTTTTTTTTTGGGATAGCGTGCTGTAAATTTCACACGATTACCTGGGAGAGTTAGATTGCAATTATAAGAAAATAAAAGGTGTGATCTTGGCTGCCTGTTGAGTCTTTTTTTTTTAACACTGATAAACAACAGCACACTTCACAGGGGTAGAATTTCATACCACTCATGTTGAAGCTCGCTCTTTCTTAGCGTTTGGAAATATCGACTGGTCGAGTTATATTCAGATTCTATTTCATTTGTATCATGTATTGTTTTGTTTTTGGAGTCAGAAATTTGCCATGCATGCTACTTATGAAGTTGACAGTGTAATCTGTCGAACTGTGAAATAAATGACAGATTTCTAGCAACAATAGAAATTTAACGCATATATTGTCTCGTTCGGGGCGGCACGGTGGTGTAGTGGTTAGCGCTGTCGCCTCACAGCAAGAAGGTCCTGGGTTCGAGCCCCGGGACCCTGCCTGCGACCCTGTAGAAGGATAAAGCGGCTAGAGATAATGAGATATTGTCTCGTTCTCGTCTCGTTATCTCTAGCCGCTTTATCCTGTTCTACAGGGTCGCAGGCAAGCTGGAGCCTATCCCAGCTGACTACAGGCGAAAGGCGGGGCACACCCTGGACAAGTCGCCAGGTCATCACAGGGCCGACACATAGAGACAGACAACCATTCACACTCACACCTACGGTCAATTTAGAGTCACCAGTTAACCTAACCTGCATGTCTTTGGACTGTGGGGGAAACCGGAGCACCCGGAGGAAACCCACGCGGACACGGGGAGAACATGCAAACTCCGCACAGAAAGGCCCTCGCCGGCCACGGGGCTCGAACCCGGACCTTCTTGCTGTGAGGCGACAGCGCTAACCACTACACCACCGTGCCACCCCCACATATATTGTATTTGGTAATAACGTTAAAGTGCTAAATCGTAAAACAGAAGAAGTCATGAAATTACTTATTTAAATACATATATTTCAATTAGTCGAGACTGCACTAGATGCTTAATGGAGTTAATTACCTCATGCATGCATTATTTATTATATTACCCATTTGTTACACAGCTCATATAGCAGCACAGGTTTTGAACATGGGTTGATTTATTCTTTCTTTCTTTCTTTCTTTCTTTCTTTCTTTCTTTCTCCTTGCATGCATTGCGTGTTTCGATCAGGAAATGCAATTTTTTTTAGCCTTATTGTAATGCACATTTCTGAGCCTATTTATGGTAAATGAGTAGGTGTGTCCAAACTTTTGACTGGTATTGTCTGAAATAGAGTACCACTAAAAGTATTAAGTGCAGCACGGTGGTGTAGTGGTTAACACTGTTGCCTCACAGCAAGAAGGTTCTGGGTTCGAGTCCAGCGGCCGACAGGGGCTTTTCTGTGTGGAGTTTGCATGTTCTCCCCGTGTCTGTGAGGGTTTCCTTCACAGTCCAAAAACATGCGGTCAGGCTAACTGGTTACTCTAAGCCCATGTTTACATTAGAGCGGATCATCAGATTAACGTTTTTAAAACGATTAGTGTGCACACAGCAACACCAATACACGATTTGCGTGCACACAACAATACCAATACACGGATACGCTCGGCTCCGCAGGCATCCTGCGCTCCAAATCACTCCGCCCTGAACAGCAAGTGCCCTCTGGAGGGTGCGCACTCCGGCCCTGCGCAGCTCACAGAGCGCGCGAGTGAAGCGCACGAGCAGTGATTCGGGACTGAGCCACTGTGTGTGTGATCCCAGCGCATATCACTTCCCACTTGCAAGTGGAAGGATGGCAAGCCTAAAGACAATCATAACTACACAATGGGCAGTATTTGCATCAGTATTTGCAGTATTTTCATACTTTTATACTCTTTAATGAAAGCTGATAAAAGGCGGAAGTCCACGCCGTTTTTCAGCAGTCGCGTCACATGACCAACGCCAGCGAATCAGGAAGGTGGATGTCACAGTGACGTTGTCCAATGAGACGCCAGCTAGAGCTCAGCAGAGCGTATCCGCGTATTCTCAATGTTTACACAGCACCGGACCAGACACGATCTGGATTGAATACGTGGACGCTGGCGGATTCCCGTTTCCCGGCGTTTCCAGGTGGTTTAATGTAAACGGACAGTGCATCCACGAAGAAAACGAGACAGATACGGTCTAATGTAAACGTAGCCTAAATTGTCCATTGATCAAACTCTGAGAGGGATGGGCTCCGCCAAGTTTAAATACCCTAGACACACCAACGATGGACTGTTAAAATGTCATCAGTGGTGCCCTTACAGCCCTTGTGGACTATGGGAAGAAGATGATAAGTACTGTTATTCTATCCACATTCACTGCATATGAGCAATCGTGTGCTTTGATTGGTTACCCTACGACTAGGATATCAGCTCATATACCGTGAGTAGAGAAAAACAAAATGACGGAGCGTGTTGCTGAACACAAAATAAGAGGACAAAATAAAAACTCTACTCGAAAACAAAACCACAAAAAAATGCTAAAAAAAGCAACAAAATATGGAATAAAATTATTTGATGGTAAGAACATATTGTTTTTTATTTTTCAAGTATTATTATTATTATAGCATTTTTCACAAATTGCTATAATAATTACTGTCATTTCACCGGTTTGTTTACATTCTAAGCAGAAATTAT
Source organism: Neoarius graeffei (assembly GCF_027579695.1). Classification (NCBI taxonomy): domain Eukaryota; kingdom Metazoa; phylum Chordata; class Actinopteri; order Siluriformes; family Ariidae; genus Neoarius; species Neoarius graeffei. The sequence continues at coordinate 42,638,054 of NC_083595.1, read as the reverse complement.
TTTGTCAGACGTTTTGTCAAAAGTTTTTATTTATCGAATGTGCAAAAAATAAAAATGCTCCGTTTCTCAAAATCCACTGAATGTGGATAGAATAAAACAGTTATTCCACTCAATCTCATCATACATGGCTTATAGCCAAGTAGGTGCTACACGCCTCATCGGCTATCAGCTCATGTATGATGAGATTGAGTGGAATAACTGTTAAATATTCCAAAATGAGGAAATGGCAGTGTAGGAAGTGTAAAGGGTATAACCCCTGTGGGAGCACCAATCAGTTTCCAATTACTTACCTACTTAATAATAATAATAATCCATCCATTATCTCTAGCCGCTTTATCCTGTCCTACAGGGTCGCAGGCAAGCTGGAGTCTATCCCAGCTGACTACGGGCGAAAGGCGGGGTACACCCTGGACAAGTCGCCAGGTCATCACAGGGCTGACACATAGACACAGACAACCATTCACACTCACATTCACACCTACGGTCAATTTAGAGTCACCAGTTAACCTAACCTGCATGTCTTTGGACTGTGGAGGAAACCGGAGCACCCGGAGGAAACCCACACGGACACGGGGAGAACATGCAAACTCCGCACAGAAAGGCCCTTGTCAGCCGCTAGGCTCGAACCCAGGACCTTCTTGCTGTGAGGCGACAGTGCTAACCACTACACCACTGTGCTGCCAATAATAATAATAATAACGATGACATCATGGTGGCGTATAAGGTAATACTGCTGCTTCAGAGCTCCAGGCTCCCTGGTTTGATCCTTGAAGCTTGAGTCCCCCTGTGTGCATGTGGGTTTCCTCTGGGTTAACTGGTTTCCTTACACTTCCCAAAGTAATGCCATAGATGATTAATCACCCTTTGAGTGAATGAGTGTGTAAATGTGTGTGTTCATGGAGATCTGTGATAGACTAGCATTCCATCCAGACTGTATTCCCTAAACTTTCATGCCTAGTATTCCTGGGATAGACTCCGGATCCACCAGAATCCTGGGGTGGATTTCCTGATAACATTGTGCTTTAGGGCTAAAGAGAGAGTTTAATGACACTCTTAATCAACGAATGTTGTCTCTGTACGTGGTTTTCCCAAACTGTTCGAGCCCAATGGCTGATGGGGGCCTGTCTGTGTGGAGTTTGCATGTCCTCCCCGTGTATGCGTGGGTTTCCTCCGGGTGCTCCGGTTTCCCCCACAGTCCAAAGACATGCAGGTTAGGTTAACTGGTGACTCTAAATTGACCGTAGGTGTGAATGTGAGTGTGAATGGTTGTCTGTGTCTATGTGTCAGCCCTGTGATGATCTGGTGACTTGTCCAGGGTGTACCCCACCTCTCACCCATAGTCAGCTGGGATAGGTTCCAGCTTACCCATGACCCTGTACAGGATAACCGGTTACGGATAATGGATGGATGGAAGTTACTGGATCAGCCAGCAAAAACTGTGCAAAATATTGTGTGCTTTTCAATGCCGTTTCTACACATTCTGTAAATAGAGCATCTGGTACAAAAATCCTGTGGCGCGACCCATATAATGATAATTTTAGATAATAATGGAATTGATTGGACCATAGAGGGAGCCATTTATTGTTTCAGTTTGTCAACATCTATCCATCCTTTATCTGTAGCCGCTTATCCTGTTCTACAGGGTTGCAGGCAAGCTGGAGCCTATCCCAGCTGACTACGGGCGAAAGGCGGGGTACACCCTGGACAAGTCGCCAGGTTATCGCAGGGCTGACACATAGACAAACAACCATTCACACTCACATTCACACCTACGCTCAATTTAGAGTCACCAGTTAACCTAACCTGCATGTCTTTGGACTGTGGGGGAAACCGGAGCACCCGGAGGAAACCCACGCAGACACGGGGAGAACATGCAAACTCCGCACGGAAAGGCCCTGGCCGGCCACTGGGCTTGAACCCAGGACCTTCTTGCTGTGAGGCAACAGCTCTAACTACTACACCACCGTGCCACCCAGTTTGCCAACGATGTTTGAAAAATCTTCTTTTCATGAGGAAATACCACTGTTCTCAGTAATGAGGTAGTTTAATTGGAACCATTGTTTTATGTTGCATCTGCTGCTTAAAATCTTGAGGAGACGTCCTGAAAACTTGTAAATGTAATACATTTAGTTGACATATTCTCAGTGTATTGGGGTTGAAAAGGTAGAAATCTCTCTCTCTGTCATGGACTTCTGTTCTCTCTCTCTCTCTCTATCGCCTGCAGTGAAGAGAGCTGACCGTGCAACATCTCCGCCTAACGTTTCACCTGATCAATTATTCAGGTGGGCACTATTGGCCGTATGTCAGTGGCTGCGACGTGCTGACAGACTTGATATTCGTCACCTTTTCAGTCTGGCTCCTGAAGAAACCACACTTCTCTCTCGACTGTTCTCTCTCTTCTTTTAGTATCCATGACCCACTCTGGCCCCAAGTGCTCTTTTGAGACAGACAAACACTGACATCAGACAGCAGTTGAATAGTTCTGCAAAGAATGTGGATCATGTTGGTATACTGTAATTCAGTTCATCTCACACACACACACACACACACACTAGCATTCATTCATCTTTTTTAAGAAAACAGGAGCAGGAAGAAGCCATGCTCTACTCAGTTACCAGAAAAAGAATCTGACACATACGTTCCCCACTGCCTCTAAACAGAGACACAACCTACGCAATACACACTCAATTTTCAACTAGCGTGCTATTTTCATTCAGTTAAATATAAATTTGGTGGCAACTTAGAACCTGGAATAGTTTGAGGGTGTGTGTATCAAGCTGAGGAGAGACAATGGGGAACAGTCAGTGGCAGGCAGTACTTTTTTTTTATTTTTTCCAGCAAGGATGTTGTCTGCAAACTACAAATCTCTCCTCCTTTCAGCTGAGCTGAGTGTGACGACACAGCAACAGCTGGCTACGTCAGTCCCTGGTAATAAAACCTGATGCTAAATTCAGCTCGCAGACTTTATTTCCGTTCCAAACTAAACTTAGAAGGTAGAAAGTTGTGTTTTCAGGAGCCAAAAATGTGACCTTTACAGGTGCATTGGGAGTCTTAATGAAAATACAAACACAAATGTGAATGTGTATCGATGCTTCTTTATGATCTCTGCATGCATATTCTATGCAAGATTTCTTTCAGATTTTCACGCTCGCAATCAGTGCTACGGTAGGTATCGTTGATGTTGTTTAGAGCGTGTAAACATGAGATGTTTTGCATCCAAAAATAACCTCACTCTTGCAGGAGACATACGATACTGCTGGAGATTGAGACACGAGTGTTCAGCAGTCGCGGCACAGCTGCGGGTGTTTGTGAGCGTTGGCTGTGTGCTGTTTTGGAAGAGACTGCAGCAAAGGGAATTCTGCTCCTACCTCACTGCTTTATTTGGGCTGCTGCTGGCTTTGTGAATGGACCTTTGTGCCCCTCCCAACATTCAGGTGCTGCGCTCTGATTGGCTGACACACCTCTGCATGCCAACTGCGACATCAGAGCTCCATTAATGCCCTTCTGTCTCGCTTTTTCTCCATATATCCTTCATCCTGTGTTGTTCTGTCTCTGTGTCTTTGTTCGCCCAGTCAACCTATTCGTGTGTGTGTGTGTGTGTGTGTGTGTTTGTATGAGAGAGAGAGAGCATGGAAACAATTGCAAAGGAAGGATGGAGAAAAAGATGGAGAAAGGAGCCAGCCAGCCTGAAGAAAGAGGTCTGCACCACATACAACATTCAAACGGATCACTAACGTCAGCACATCAATAATTAAAGGCAGTTATTCATAGCTGAGGAGGAGAAGAAAAATCAATTGATAAATCACACATTCACTCTAACTTCAAACAGACTTTTTGGCCATTTGCGGGTGTTTTGCTCCTAATTAAGACCGTCAGAGAGAGGAGGAGGGCATGCTACACATGATACACACCGCACTTTCTAAATATAGTTCCATCGCAATTACCCACATGCCAAAATCAGGGTGCAGCCCTCTGCCTATAGCGATGTCAAGAGGCTGAAAAATAGCTGACATAACACACATAGCTTCTGAGTCACCCGCTCCTATTATAGCTGAGCTATTTAGGGATGATGAAGCGTGTCTCCTCGAATCCTTCACTTCATTATTCACACATGGACTTCTGATCATATTAACACATCTCCGCTCCTCGCATGAGTTGGAGAAGATGAGATGAGTGGAGACGGGGTGGACAGAATGTTCGAGGTGTGTGAAGGCAGACGAGTAGCCGCAGAATCACATTCCTCCCACTTCCAAAGTCCAAACACAGACAGGGAGAGGGAGAGAGATAAAAATGTTTCAATACTGCCTTGAACAATTAAAGCATATTGTGTAACAAAGATAGATTAAAAATGCCATGTTATGCAATCATATGCATAACTAATCAATACGTTATAAATTCATGTGTTATTTACTCATTTATGAGGACTGAAGTAAGGTATGATTCTACTGTGAGCTGACTTGCATTTTAAAAGGAAGCATCCGAATAAATCTTAGCTCTGGATATCCAGAATCGCATCTATGTATGTCAATAAGGATTTAGAGATACACTCTTTAAAAAAAAAAAAGTTTCTACAACCATTCAGGGTTCTACTTTAATAGAAACACCTGGACACCTGCACATTCATGCAATTATTCGATCATCCAATCAAGTGGCAGCAGTGCAATGCATACAATCATGCAGATACCGGTCAAGAGCTTCAGTGAACGTTTACATCAAACATCAGAATTGGGAAAGAATGTGATCCCTGTGGCTTTGAGATCACCATGACATGGTTGTTGGTGCCAGATGGACTGGTTTGAGTATTTCAGAAGCTGCTGATCTGCTGGGATTTTCACACACGCATTAGTCTCTAGAGTTTACACAGAATGGTGTGAAAAACAAAAAACACTGAGTGAGCGACAATTCTGTGGGTGGAAACACACATCTTGTTGATGAGAGAGACCAGAGGAGAATGGCCTCCGAGACTGGTTCAAGCTGACAGGAAGGCTATAGTAACTCAAATAACAATCATGGTGAGCAGAAAAGCACCAGTTAAACAAACGAGATAAAAAATATTATACTTGGCCATTTATTTATTGATGAAAATGATCCAATATTACATATCTGTGAGTGGCAAAAGTATGTGAACCTCTAGGATTAGTAGTTAATTTGAAGGTGAAATTAGAGTCAGGTGTTTTCAATCAATGGGATGACAATCAGGTGTGAGTGGGCACCCTGTTTTATTTAAAGAACAGGGATCTAGCCAAGTCTGATCTTCACAAGACATGTTTGTGGAAGTGTATCATGGCACGAACAAAGGAGATTTCTGAGGACCTCAGAAAAAGCGTTGTTGATGTTCATCAGGCTGGAAAAGGTTACAAAACCATCTCTAAAGAGTTTGGACTCCACCAATCCACAGTCAGACAGATTGTGTACAAATGGAGGAAATTCAAGACCACTGTTACCCTCCCCAGGAGTGGTCGACCAACAAAGATCACTCCAAGAGCAAGATGTGTAATAGTTGGTGAGGTCACAAAGGACCCCAGGGTAACTTCTAAGAAACTGAAGGCCTCTCTCACATTGGCTAAAGTTCATGAGTCCACCATCAGAACACTGAACAACAATGGTGTGCATGGCAGGGCTGCAAGGAGAAAGCCACTGCTCTCCAAAAAGAACATTGCTGCTCATCTCCAGTTTGCTAAAGATCATGTGGACAAGCCAGAAGGCTATTGGAAAAATGTTTTGTGGACAGATGAGACCAAAACAGAACATATTGGTTTAAATGAGAAGCAGTATGTTTGGAGAAAGGAAAACACTGCATTCCAGCATAAGAACCTTATCCCATCTGTGAAACATGGTGGTAGTATCATGGTTTGGGCCTGTTTTGCTGCATCTGGGCCAGGACGGCTTGCCATCAAAGATAGAACAATGAATTCTGAATTATATCATATGAGCTAACGGAGTCACTGGCGCTAGGTTGTGAAGTAGCCTCTTTCGACTTAGTTAAAAGCATACTATTTTTTGAAAATAGAGCTTTGAATAAAAAGGTAGAAAGTCCTTTTGTCCTTTTGCTAAGACATATAATATATGGTATAGTGTATATACAATTTATTAGAACGTCTTACTACCATTTGTCTAAAATCATTTACTAATAACCTCAATTAAAATCACTGTTCCACCTCGGTCCTACAGTATCAGAGTCGAAATGAAATCCAACAATTACCATCATGTCCGCATTGGTTCAGTAAATGTGAGAACGGCACTATGTGAGAGCAAACTCGCAGAACATGTCATCAATAATAAAACCTTAAAACATAACATATACTGCATGCAGGAAGTCCGCCTTTCAGGCCAGGGAGAAATCATTTTCAAAGATCACGTTTTGAAAGATTGGCAAGTCATCTATAGTGGGCTTAAGAAAAAGGCACAGGCAGGCGTAGCGATAGTGATAGCCCCTCATGTGAAACTCATAGACATAGAACACCACGTGGAAGGAAGAATGCTATTGGCTAGAGTCTCCCTATATGGGACTAAACTCACTATAATATCATGCTACTCTCCAACAGAAGAGTACAGCTCATCCACTAAAGAAGTATTCTACAATACTTTGTCTAAAGTAGTTAATAATGCTAAGACATCGCACCCCTCTTTTAAACTCCTCGTATGTGGGGATTTCAATGCAACTATAGGTACTGATTGTCAGCCTGAAAACTGGAAATGCATTGGTCCAAATAATGATGAAGTACCAACAAGCTTCAATGGAACTAAACTGATGGAAGTCGCAGAGACCAACAATTTATATATTTTGAACACCATATTTGCAACAAAATCAGCTGAACATCAATGGTCCTTCAAATCAAATCTTGGATACTTGAGAAGGCTTGACTACATTATCGGTGAATGATACATCAAAAGAGCTGCAAAGAACTGTCGCGTTTATCCGGCCTCCAGCGATGTTTTCGAATCAGACCACCGAGTTGTGGTCTTGGACGCCCTGTTCCCAACCAAGAAGAAAAGAAAACAAATATTCAACAAGAAGCCAGGAAAGTCCTGTGACTTTACTAATGTCAGAGCACTCAGAGATTCAGAAGAAGTGAGAAATATCTACTCCAAAAACCTTGATGAAATTCTAAAGCAACATCTACCACCTGAAGAAGATATTGATGCCTTGGAGGAAAGTGTTGTGAACTCCATCCGTACTGCATCAGAAGCGATGATCCCAAAATTTAAAAATAAGGCAGAAAATAAGCCCTGGGCAAATGAAGCTTTTCTTGAACTTCTTGAAAAAAGAAGAAAGTCATCTAATACCACTGAAAGAAAAGAGCTTTCCACTCAAGTTAGGAAACTCCGAATGAAACTGAAAAATGCCTATTTTAGGGATAAAGCAGGCAGTGTTAACTATACAAGTGAACAGAGGAACACCGAAGAAGAATTCAGACTAGCTAAAAATTATAAAGCACTTCAACAGTCAAAACAGCAGCTGATCCAACCCCAAAAGCTTGAGGAACACTTTACCCATCACTTGGGTAAGAGAGATTTCAAAATGCCACCAGAACTATCTCATCCCGAGGAATACCAGCATATTTTGCCTCCAGAAGACCTTAATTCAATTGATGAAAAGGCACCAGAAGCTGCCGAGGTAAAGAAATGCCTTTCAATGTTTAAAAATGGATTTGGAATCATGCAAGAGTTCCCTGTACATGGTTGTTATCTTCCATAACATGCCTTTATAAGAAGGGATCAAGACTCCTGGCAGAGAATTACCGTCATCATTGCCACTCTGTCTAAGCTCATTTCTATGGTCATTGTGGAAAGAATAAGAACAGTCTATGAAGCCATCATAATGCCAACACAGTTTGGATTTAGAAAAAATAGATCTACATGTGATGCCATTTTCATTGTCAGACACATACTAGAACAAGAACAAAAACCACTTTTCGCATGCTTTATAGATCTCAAAGCTGCCTATGATTGGGTTCCTTGCGAAGCTTTGTTTAGAGTACTTGAAATTCGCCTAAGGTGTTGCAAACTTATATCAATCCTAAAAGCCTTATATACAGGTACTAAAGCCTGCATTAAGAACACAGGGAACTTCTTCGATACATTTGTCGGATGTAGACAAGGGGCACTTGAAAGCCCTATCCTGTTTAACATCTATATGGACTTTGTGATGCGTTGCGCCAAGCATGAGATCTCTAAAAAGTTTCCGGAGTCTGGAGCAAAAATAGATTATGTTATACCAAACGAGACGTCTCCACGTGATCTACGTACTGGAAAGGCATACGGCACGATCAGAGTTACAGAACTTCTATATGCTGATGATGTTGTTGTTTTCTCCAAAAGGATAAGTGAGCTTCAAGAAATACTCGAGATCTACGATAATACTTTCAAGCGAGACGGCCTATGTATGTCATACAAAAAAACTGAGACCATGGCTTTTAATGTCAGTGAGAGTTTGAAAGACCAGAAGAGCCTTATAATGGTAGATGGGATTCCACTGAAAAACGTAAGGCAATTTCGCTATCTTGGACACATGATAAACACCAGCAATTCTTCAGCCTTTCTTCACCAACACATACAGTATCCTCGGCCTTTGAAAAATGGAATGAACTGAAACAATTTCTGACGGACTGCGAGATATATCTTTCTACACGTATAAAGATATTAAACGCGTGCATACGGAGCAGATTACTATATAGTGTCCAAGCATGGCAACTCTCATCAGCAGAGGCCAAGAGACTGGACGTTATTTGGAACAGCATTCTTAGGAAAATGGTTGCTGGCAGGTTTGCCAGGAAGAACACAGATCCTACTATAGGAGAAGTGGACTGGGCCTTTAAAATCTCTAACTCCCGTCTCCGTGAGATGACCCAGAGCCAACGAATTGAAGAATTTTGCCATATTCAACATCTCCACTATATTGGTCATCTACAGTATGTAGAATGGACAATACTTCCCTCCTTAGACAGGTCCTATTCGATAAAAGGCGAAATTGGGGTAAAATGGAGAAAATATGGAACATTGAAAAAAGACAATTGATAAAAACATGCATGGACAAAAAGGACATCATGCAACTTATTTAAGTTGCAAGTCCCATAACCGTTCACGTGTCAAGTGGGAAAATATGATGATGATGATATCAGTGAATTCTAAAGGAAAATGTCAGGACATCTGTCCATGAACTGAATCTCAAGAGAAGGTGGGTCAAGCAGCAAGACAACAACCCTAAGCACACAAGTCGTTCTACCAAAGAATGGTTAAAGAAGAATAAAGTTGATGTTTTTGAATGGCCAAGCCAAAGTCCTGACCTTAATCCAATCGAAATGTGGAAGGACCTGAAGCGAGCAGTTCATGTGAGGAAACCCACCAACATCCCAGAGTTGAAGCTGTTCTGTATGGAGGAACGGGCTAAAATTCCTCCAAGCCAGTGGGCAGGACTGATCAACAGTTACCAGAAATGTTTAGTTGCAGTTATTGCTGCACAAGGGGTTCGCACCAGATACTGAAAGCAAAGGTTCATATACTTTTGCCACTCACAGATATGTAATATTGGATCATTTTCCTCAATAAATAAATGACCAAGTATAACATGTTTGTCTCATTTGTTTAACTGGGTTCTCTTTTAGAACTTGTGTGAAAATCTGATGATATTTTAGGTCATATTTATGCAGAAATATAGAAAATTCTAAAGGGTTCACAAACTTTCAAGCACCACTGTAGAACCCTTCAACTGAGTGTTTCCCTATTAGAAGTGTTATAGTGTCTGCACTCTGGGAGAACCCATGAAGATTACATTACATTAATGGCATTTAGCAGATGCTCTTATCCAGAGCAATGTACAACATACTCAACATACACCATGCCTGGGGAGCAGTAGGGGGTTAGGTGCCTTGCTCAAGGGCACTTCAGGTATTTCTGCTGGTCCAGGGAATCAAACTGGTGACCTTTTGTTCCCAAAGCTGCTTCTCTAACCATTAGGCCATGGCTTCCCGCAGTAGTACCCGACGTAGTACCCTACAATTGAGTGTTTCGTCAAGTAGAAGCATTTTAGAAAGTCTAAGAATGCTTAACTGTCTGAAGAGTCCTTAAAAATTGAGAATATTATTGGTTTTAATTCATTTTATTAATCATTTAATTAATACATCTCATTTCCAAAGAGGAAAAAACTCTACAATCTAACAAAGAGCCTTTGTTATCTATAAGTGCATTTACTGTAAATATATCAAAGTCAAAGTCCCTCCCATGCCAGGACCTGGTCCTCCCAGGCAATCTCCCGTCCTAGTACTAACCCGGCCTTTAAGGGGCATTGGGTGGTGCCGATCTCCATTTCTATAGCCCTCAGCCTCTCGGCTATTACATAGCTAGGGTTACAGTGGGGAGCCAGTCCTCTGGTAACTGCGAAAGTTTGACTCCCTACTCGCATCTGTATTGCACTGTGCTTCACCAGATGTCAATAGGTACCATTTTTATGATGGTCTTTCATATGACCCGACCATGAGTAGAACTCGCGATCTCCAGTTGAGAGGCGGACACACTAACACTGTAAGTATATACTGGATGTTAATATGTTTTTGGAAATACACTTTAGAATCCTTAATGTTTCTTTGGTTGTTGGTCTGGGAGAACACTAAGAGGTTCTGTGTAAAACCCAATAACTGAGTGAAAGAGTTACACGTATCCAAGATTTCCAGGTTATCATCATATTTACAGGACTGACTCCACTGTGTAACATGGAGAGGTTCTTTTTCTTACCTCATAGCCTTACTATTAGTTTCCCTCAGGGCTTAGTTCATGGTCCACTCTTGTTTTCCCTTTATATTAAATCACAAGGCTTAGTGGTCAAGTCCCATGGGTTCTCTTATCCATGCTACACTGATGACACACAACTTCACTTCTGTTTCCCTCTGTCCACTTCCCATGCTGATCAAAAGACATCACAGTGCCTTTCTGACATGTCTTCTGAAATGAAGACTTATCATCTGAAACTCAACCTTGACTAAACTGATCTGATGTGCCCACTGGTGATGAATTTCCCTCTGATAGACCTATCAATCACCATGAACACCTGACAATCAGTCCAGCATGCACAGCAAACAATTGTGCTATCATTTTAAATGGAGGACTTATCTTCTCTTATCACATTGCATTAGCCACCAGCATGGGCGCTGCCAGGGGGGGAACGGTTAAAACAATTCTAGGGGCCCAGCACTGCCATGGGGCCCTTTAAGGGGCTGATAATATGCTTTTAATGATTTTAATAAGACTTTTGAAATAACAACAATGCAATATTCCATCTGGTAAAATGAGCTAATTGAACAAGGTTGTCTATTTCTTGAGTTCTTCAACATATTGTCATTTAACCCTCCCCCTTTTGCGAAATGATACGGTCCAGTTCTGGTAGAAGCACGATGCGTTAAATCTTTGTGCTGATCAGTGCAACGCTACTTGCTGCTGTGTTGCAGTGCAGCAGCCAGCCAGCCAGCAGTGGAGTGCGTACAGTCTATGATCGCTAAATATGAAGAGTGGCAGTCAAAAACATAAAGAAAGGCAGCTGAAAGCTGAGAGGGACCGGAGAGGCAGGCAACTGGTCACTCAGTTTTTCCCAAAGAAAGGTAGCTATCGCTCACATGTGTGTTCAAAATGTTAGCGAATGGTAAATGAACAGTATGAACGTGGTTGGATTAGCCTATCAAGTTTGTTATTACAGTTTGTACAGTGACATTTTTTCCATTTTAATAACTGAACTGACTTGTGTGATAAACAAGATGAAATATTATGTTATGCTGGTGCTAATAACTAGTGCTAATAACCAGTTTCATAACTAATGGGGTGCCCTAAATATGCACAGATTCAGCCTCAGGGGGACCTCCGCCCTACCAAACCACTGAACCCCCCTTTGGAGAAGGAGGTAAGCACTAACTTTGCTTTGAACATATTCCCTTTTTGCAGAACAGTACACATAGCTTTCTTCCTATGGGATTTCCATAGGTATTTTGATGCTGGGTAGAAAACTTTTTCTATGATTTTATTAGCAGTCACATCACACATTTCACTACCAATTGTCCTAGCACAAGAAGGCATGTGGCAAAATCTTGAATTTTCATTTGTGATTGTAAATGCACCAGAATTAGTCACTGACCAGTTTTCATCTAGTCCCTGGTAGGTTAATACATAAAATGTAATAACAAAGTCACAAACTCAAGGTCCATGGGCTATCAAAAGTCAAATAATGACAATAGTGCAATTGTGACGAGGGTAGGCAAAGTTGGGGGGCCCAAAATTCTAATCTTTCATGGGGCCCAAAATTTCTGGCGGCGCCCCTGGCCACCAGATCCTGAAGATTTCTTCTTCTTCTTTTTCTTCTCTTGCAATATTAAAAGAATATTCTATGTTATGACCAGTGAAATCTGCATGTCTTTGGACTGTGGGGGAAAACGGAGCACCCAGAGGAAACCCACACAGACACGGGGAGGACATGCAAACTCCACACAGAAAGGCCCTCGCTAGCCACTGGGCTCCAACCTAGAACCTTCTTGCTGTGAGGTGGTAGTGCTAACCACTCACCACCATGTCACCCCTTTGAATTAGTGAGAAACTCAATGGTTAAATAACTATTCCTGTTCATCAATACATTTTTGATGATCTGGCGACTTGTCCAGGGTGTACCCTGCCTCTCGCCCATAGGGATAGGCTTCAGCTTGCCCGCGACTCTGCACAGGATAAACGGTTATGGATAATGGATGGATGGAATGGAATGGTATTACAAGTCAATCAGGAAATAGCTAAAAGTTAGGAACACTATGTAGCAACACCAGTATCTATAAGAATCACTGCTTATATAAATCTCATAACTTTAGGGAACTCTAATTCCTAGACAAAGGTTGAGGAAAAAGTTCATTTTATAGATACTACCCGACAACTGTTTGTTACTATTGCTGACTGTTGGCATTTCCCTGGAGTTTAAGGGAGTTAAAACTCTTGACCATCTCATGACTAATTATAGTACCGAAGCAATTAATTTCTTCATTCCTGTCAATTTTTAATTACTTTGCCAAAACTGCACAACATGGAAGAATTTAATAAATAGCATTTACATACACTGTACATTTATAAGCATATTTGCACAGTATATTTGCAGAGTGCTGTTCTAGTGAGCTGATTTGGTACTAGTGGTACGTTTGCCAGCGCTGTGCTAGCATGAGAGCAGATTTATCATTGGGAAGTGGAGCATGAGCAGCTTGGCAAGAAGCAGCAATGAAAACATACATCCAAATGAATGAGTGTCAGTGATTAATCTTGCGCTGTCCCCCTGCATCCAGGAGCACGTCGTAACTCATTCCATAAACTTTGTGGAGAAACGATAAGCTACACGAGTAAATTACACCATGAAGTAATGTGACCCAACTGCTGCTAAGCCGGCGAGTGATGAGACGAGCCCAGGAGTGGACGAGGGTCCTGATTTGTGGAGAATTGGCCCTATTACCATAAATCAGGTCTAAGCAGGGGTTTGCGTGATGACACAGACCATCACTCTTCCTGCAGCAGGGCTAAGTGTTTTCAAACTCACCTTCAGGCAACTGCATAAAACACAAAGTTTGTAGGAACTTCACAATAATGATATTATAGTTCCGTGTTGAAATGATCAGATCAGGTTCGCTTCAATTATTTATGTTTAAATGTGAGGCTGGTTGACACATGCAGTAACAGGTGTCTGTGTTTTTGATTACATGTCATCTCGCACTTAAAGCAGATTGCTTGGACATTTTGCAACATTTAACAAGCTGTTCAAGAACAGACTCTTGATTAAGATTTCGAAGTTGGCTTGAAGCACTCCAACATTACTCGTCCACTCTTTAATCTCTGATTTCTCAAGCCACAGATGGGTGACTGAAAGCTCTGACTAAGTGCCGAGGACAGTTCTGTTCGCTTGAATGTCACTCTCTGAGTGGACTCTCAGGATCTGAATGTTTCTTCTCCCTTCCTTTGCTTGATCTGTTCTTGTTTTTTTTTTTTCCCCCGTCTCCATGAGTCCACAATGAGGTGGTGATGAGGGCCTATAGGGGTACACCTTACTAATTCGGAGAATGGACTGCAAAGCACATTGTCAGGTGCCAGATTTGCCAAGCCCTCCATTAGAGAGTGGAAGACAATAAAAAGACTGACGCACGCATGACATGCAAGCGTCATGTCTCGCGGTTAACAAGAGGTCAGGAGAATGGAGCTGCAGAGCACTCGTGTTCACTCGAGTTAAAACTGAAACGTCAATGCCGGATTGAATTTAGAACATCGAGAGCACACAGTGAGTCTTAGTAGTGGCTTGGGCTGCGTTTGCCTATGTTAGCCTGTGTGCATCTGTCAGTTAGTATATATGTATGTGTGTCGAGTGTGTGTGTGTGTGTGTGTGTGTGTCACAGAGTGCTACTCTACAATTTGTCCTGCACATGGCTTGTTGAGGAGAGGAAGATGAGCGGAAAGAGAAGAGTGGAGCACTGTGAGGGAAGAAGTACGTAATCCTCATTTATTATTGATGTAAAGGGAGAGAGAGAGAGAGAGAGAGAGAGAGAGAGCTTCTCAATGTCGGAGAGAAGAGTGATTTCTCCCCCTACTGACTAAAACACAGTTCAGTACCCAGTATATCTCAGATCCATCCTCACACACACATACACAAACACAGACGTATACATACACAGCATGCCACAGCGGTCAAAGAGGGAAAAAATGGAAAAAAATATTGTGACATGATAATAAACAGTAGCAGAATGGACTGCTAATCATCTTAAATATGCATCTCATTGCTATAAAAATAACTTTTGTTTGGAACAAGCTATGCTGCTTTGTATAACTGAGCTACAATTTTGGATCCTATAACCTCACCTCAACAGTGTAAGCAAAGCTGCAAATGCAGAAATGTTCTGAGAACCACCTTTACTCAGTAGGCAGCTGTTTATTCTCGTAACTTCCAGCTCTGTGTTCACTGGATTTCGGCTGCTGGTGGGGTTTTCTTGGTCACAATGGCAGCAATTTCACCAGCATTACTCCAGCTGTGGCATAAAATGCCCACAATGTAGCAACACGTTATTATTTGGTTGGTTTGTGGGACTCATTTTCTAGCTTCTGTAGCCACTAATGGAAGACTCGAGATGGTCCAAAATGTAAATGCAGGTTTGCTGCTGGTCGCACACATATCAAGAACCAGATGTGGGAGGACAACTGTCAATATTAAATTAGAAGACGGAGGGGATCCTGAGTGGTGCTACAGAAAAGCATTCACCCTATTGTCCATCCCTGTTGCATGGCTGTGGTTTCATCGGGATTCAATCTTGCAATGATGCCAAACCAGGAGACAATGGAATACAATTTGTTGTGCTCTCTGGGTGGGAAGGATGACATGCGCTCATTCCAATGTCAATTATAGCAACACTAGCCAATTGTAGGTATCTGTGAGCTCATGTATGTGGAAGAGGGCAGATAGCACTTTCCTTTGCGTGTGTAACACAGCATGAGCAGCAGTTTGAAAAGATGCGTTCTCTGGTTTCAAATATCTTGGAGGAAGCGGTGGGCACGGTGGTGTAGTGGTTAGCACTGTCGCCTCACAACAAGAAGGTTCTGGGTTCGAGCCCAGTGGCTGACAGGGGCCTTTCTGTGTGGAGTTTGCATGTTCTCTCCGTGTCTGTGTGGGTTTCCTCCGGGTGCTTCGGTTTCGCCCACAGTCCAAAGACATGCAGGTTGGGTTAACATGGGGCAGCCTTGGGCTGAAGTGTCCTTGAGCAAGGTACCTAACCCCCAACCGCTCCCTGGGCACTGTAGTATAGCTGCCTGCTCCTCTGGGTATGTGTGTGTGCATGCATGTGTTCACTGCTTCAGATGGGTTAAATGCAGAGGACGAATTTCACTGTGCCTGAGTGTGTATGTGACGCATGAAGTCTTCTTCTTCTTCTTCTTCTTCTTCTTCTTCTTCTTCTTCTTCTTCAGCACACTGGGATAGCCTTCACCATCCCAGTTTGGTAGGACAGAGCTGGCCTGTAGGTGGAAATTGTCAGGCAACCAAACTGGGAAGAAATATGGGGGAATAAAAAAAAAAAAATAGCAAACTCCTATCCTGTGATGGACTTTTGTACTTCACACATAAACACAGATGCATGACAACACAACTGAAAAGACAACTGCGCTCGTAGTAGCTAATTTGCAGACATGTCCCATCTCTACTAGAGTTCCTCCAAGGCCTATTTTATCACCTCTACCAAGCATCAGGTGCCTCTGAATCTCAAAGACAATGTCTTCAGGACTGTTGCTTAACATAAATGAAATGAACTTGTGGCAATACCGTGTAGGGAGTAGGGCAGTTGTGTCTCAGTGGTTAAGACCTACTGATTGTAAGGTTGTGAGTTAAAATCCCAGATCAGCCAAGCTGCCATTGCTGGGCCCTTGAGCAAGGCCTGCCTCTGAATAAAAGCATCTGCTGTAAATGATGTGAGATGATGGATAATTTTGTCAAACAGCAAGCAGATACTGTACTTTAGATTAAAATACAAATTCATGTCATCTCATTCATCCATTATCCATCACCGCTTATTCTGTGCAGGGTCGTGGGCAAGCCGAAGCCTCTATGTAGCTGAATGTGGGCGAGAGGCGGGGTACACCCTGGACAAGTTGCTGGATCATCACAGAGCTGACACATAGAGACAAACAACCATTCACACTCACATTCACACCTACGGTCAATTTAGAGTCACCAGTTAACCTAACCTGCATGTCTTTGGACTGTGGGGGAAACCGGAGCACCCGGAGGAAACCCACACAGACACGGGGAGAACATGCAAACTCCACACAGAAAGGCCCTCGCCGGCCACGGGGCTCGAACCTAGAACCTTCTTGCTGTGAGGCAACAATGCTAACCACTCTCATGTCATCTCAGGTGGAGCCGAATGGTTGATTAGATTGTCAATTACAGCTATAAATTATGAGATGTGTGGGAAAGGAAGAGTGACATTACTACATTTTGGAGCCCTTGAAGGTCATGAGGTGTTTGCATTCCTTGAGGAGATACAGCACAGATACCGAGGAAAACTGGAGGTCTCACTGGAAACAGACCGTGATAATTGTTTTCAATTAAATTGTCCATTGTCCACCCCCTCCCTCACTCATTTTCTACTTTTAACCTATGTATTATTCATCATTGGTTTTTGATGGAGGATTTCTCCTGGAGAACTAAATCAGCAAAGGCATTTTTTGGAATGATTTCTTTTTAATTATCCAAGAATCCTTACACACTCTGCATCTGCTGATCAGTGTTGGTGTGCTTACATGGCGTGTTTGTACTTTGATTCTGACATGAAAAGGCACTTCCATCCCCAAGTATTACTTTCTAAAAATACCATGATGACGTCAAACAACGTTTATTTCACTTGGATAGTTTGCATCAGCCTGTGCTTGCCAGAGCATTGCTGAAAGCATGGGATGTTTTTGAGGTCGACTGAAAACGTGCATCTTCTACTTCTGATTAGTAGAATAGCAGTGTGTATGAGTGTTGTTTTGAGGGTACACGGTGCTATAATTTAGCTTCATCTGTGGATCATGTCCAGTATGAGGGTGGTGGAGAGAAGTAAATTAGAGAAATCACCATGTTGTGGATTTGTGAATGATCTTCTGCAGAGTTTAATGAATAATAGAATTCACATATCATTTCTACAGGGTGGCACGGTGGTGTAGTGGTTAGCACTGTCGCCTCACAGCAAGAAGGTTCTGGGTTCGAGCCCAGTGGCTGACGGGGGCCTGTGGACTGTGTGGAGTTTGCATGTTCTCCCCATTTCTGCATGGGTGTGCTCTGGTTTCCCCCACAGTCCAAAAGACATGCAACTTGTCCAGGATGTACCCTGCCTCTCGCCCACAGTCAGCTGGGATAGGCTCCAGCTTGCCCATGACCCTGCACAGGATAAGCGGTTATAGATAATGGATGGATATATAGTTCAGTTCAACTGAAAAAAGGGGACAGCTACTCATCTCATCTCATTATCTCTAGCCGCTTTATCCTGTTCTACAGGGTCGCAGGCAAGCTGGAGCCTATCCCAGCTGACTACGGGCGAAAGGCGGGGTACACCCTGGACAAGTCGCCAAGTCATCACAGGGCTGACACATAGACACAGACAACCATTCACACTCACATTCACACCTACGGCCAATTTAGAGTCACCAGTTAACCTAACCTGCATGTCTTTGGACTGTGGGGGAAACCGGAGCACCCGGAGGAAACCCATGCGGTCACGGGGAGAACATGCAAACTCCACACAGAAAGGCCCTCGTCAGCCACGGGGCTCGAACCCGGACCTTCTTGCTGTGAGGCGACAGCGCTAACCACTACACCACCGTGCCGCCCGGGACAGCTACTTTAAAAGCAAAATAAAATATCTAAGAAGAAGAAAGTGGCAGTGAAAATCTAGCACTGAGGGAATGTTGCTCCTTTTCAGGTCTATCTGTAAATACTCAGGATTGATGAGTTGGCCTAGTGGTTAGCGTGTCTGCCTCTTGACTGGGAGATCATGAGTTCTACTAGCAGTTGGGTCATACCAAAGACCATGTCATACCAAAATGGTACCTACTACCATCTGGTGAGGCATGTCGCAATATAGATGTGAGTATGGACTCAAACTCTTGTGGTCACCAGAGGACGCCCCCCCCCCCCCACTGTAACCTTAGCTGTGTAATAGGAAAGAGTCTGAGGGCTGTAGAAATGGAGATTGGTGTCACCTGGTGTGCCTTAACCTGGTTGGTACTTGATGGGAGATTTCCTGGAAATACCAGGTGCTGGCACGGGAAGGATTTTGACATTTTTTTATGGGCCGAGATATATTCTTTTAGCTTTAAAACTATCAGATGTATTGTGCGGAAGAGCCACACACAAGAGAGAATCTTCAAGACTCTTAGAAATATTGGATTGTGGCTTTAATGACAATTAATCTCTTTAATAATGATTTTATGCTGTGTTACTTCAAGTGAACAAAATTGCTTTCTGTTTGAGAAACTAATTTGAACTAGGATTAAAAACAAACCAGTGTGTGTAAGCACTGATACACTGTTCCCTGTAATCACTTAACAAATTGTTAGTATCAAAGCAAACAACTGGTTCAGTTTTTCCCAGAAAGAAACCGTTGTGCTCACTGATTTCTGGACGACGCTCTCCATTCCCAGAGCTCATGAGCATACAGAGAGAATGATTATTATCTGTTTCATAAAGCAAAAGAAGAAATCATATACTCAGAATGATAAGGATAAACAATCCATGCAAGATACTATATAACAGTAGGCTCAGGAGGATCTGGGCCAAACGAGTTTGTTCCTTGAAGAGGCATTTAGGATATTTTAGCTCATTGAGAGAGAGAGAGAGAGAGAGAGAGAGAGATCCTTTTAAAGTTGCTGAGCATTTGTGTACATGCCCGAGATATCTATTCTTGCATCATGAAATATATACTAAAGCCTTTACTTGACAAAAGAAGTAATCCTGTGCTCTTATCAGCTATAATACTAAAATGTCTGCTTCCACATCATATTAATACACAATAATAGATAAAAATATGAAGATCAGACCTTCAGCCTATAAAGCATATCTCAGACATTGGACATTGATTGCAATTTTCCACTATAAGAGTATGATACAATAGCTAAATTGTCAAATACACTGCCTGGCCAAAATAAAGTCACCGTTTGTATTTAAATACTTAAGAGCCTTTGATTGGATAATTACTGCAGAGATTAATATCCATCCATCATCCGTAGCCGCTTATCCTGTACAGGGTCACAGGCAAGCTGGAGCCTATCCCAGCTGACTACGGGCGAGAGGCGAGGTACACCCTGGACAAGTCGCCAGGTCATCGCAGGGCTGACACATAGAGACAAACAACCATTCACACCTACGGTCAATTTAACGCTTTAGACTGTGGGGGAAACCGGAGCACCCAGAGGAAACCAACACAGACACAGGGAGAACATGCAAACTCCACACAGAAAGGCCCTCATCAGCCACTGGGCTTGAACCCAGGACCTTCTTGCTGTGAGGCGACAGTGCTAACCACAACACCACCGTGCTGCCCCAGAGATTAATATGTTTCAACAATTTTATTAACCCTAACTGATGCAGTGAGTCGATTCTCATTTCTTAAACAACCATGTCGGAAGACGTATCCTGCGGTCATGGAAAAGATGTTACTGTTTTTCAGAAGGATCAAATGATTGACTGGCATCAATCAAAGAAACCAACTAAGGAGATTACTGAAATTACTGGAATTGGGTTAAGAATTGTCCAGCGCAGTATTAAAACCTGGAAGGATAGGGGTGAACTGCCAACTTCACAGGAGAAACGTGATCGGAAAAAGATCCTGACTCACTGTGATCAGAGATCACTTAAACAGTTGGTGAAATTGAATCATAAAAGCTTGCCAGGAGAACAGTAGAACTCATGGCTGTGTTTAATAATGAAAGTAAGAGCATTTCCACATGAACACAATGTGATGAGGACTCATAGGATCGGGACTAAACAGCTGTGTGGCCATAAGAAAACCACATGTTAGTGAGGATAATCAGAAGAAAAGGCTTCAGTTTGCTTGGGAGCATAAAGATTGGATTCTGGAACAATGGAAAAAGGTCATGTGATCTGATGTGTCCAGATTTACTCTATACTAGAGCGATGGGCATGTCAGGGTACGAAGGGACGCACATGAAGCGTTGCACCCATCATGCATAGTGTCCACTGTACAAGCCTCTGGAGGCAGTGTTATGATCTCTGGTTTCTTCAGTTGGTCATGTCGAGGCTCCATAGTGTTATGTGGCAATAAAAGGAAGTCAGCTGATGACTTGAATGTACTGAATGACCAGGTTATCATATCAATGGATGTTTTTCTTCTCTGATGGCCTGGGCATACAGTAAAATTAGGGCTCAAGGTGTGAAAGAGTGGTTCAGGGAGCATGAGGAATCATTTTCACACATGAATTGGCCACCACAGAGTCCTGACCTTAACCCCGTTGAAGGTCTTTGGGATGCGCTGGAGAAGGCTTTAGAGAGTGGTTCGACTCTCCCATCGTCGAGACGAGATCTCGGTGAAAAATTAATGCACCTCTGGATGGAAATAAATGTTGTGACATGCCATAACCAAAGATAAAGGTGGTCCAATGAAATATTAGAGTATGCAACTTTTTTTTGGGGGGGGGGGTCAGGCAGTGTGTATATATTAAATAGGTTATTTCATGTTGTCAGGACGTGATGCCCTGCTAAAAATGTAAGTAATAAGCATAATGGTTTCCATTAAGCATTTTCCCTATGAGTGTCTCAAGTTTTTACTGCTTTCTAAAAGCCCACAGTCTTCAAACAGTTAATCATCCCAGATATATCAATAACAGATTTTATTCTATCCACATTCAGTGGATATGAGCAATCGCACTCTCTGATTGGTTACTCTACTACTAGACTATCAGCTCATATCCAGTGAGTAGAGAAAAACAAAATGGCAGCGCATGTTGCTGAACCAACAAAGGATGAAATAAAAACTCGACTCGAAAACAAAACCACAAAAAAAAATTTTAAAAATGGAATGAAAGTATTTGATGGTAAGAACGTATCTTTTTTTACTTTTCAATAATTATTATTATAGCATTTTTCACAAATTGCTACTGTCATTTTGCCGGTTTGTTTACATTCTAAACAGAAATTATTTTGTTGGATGTTTTGTGAAAAGTTTTTATTTCTCGAACGTGCAAAAAATAAAAATGATCTGTTTCTTAAAATCCAGTGAATGTGGATAGAATAAAACAATTATTCCACTCAATCTCATCGTACATGGCTTCTAGCCAACAAGGCACTATGCTACGTATGAGGTGTGCAACTTGATTTCATGGAATAATTGTTAAATATAACACAGTGCTGTTAAATTCTTGACTTTGATTGGTCAGAAAGTGTTGATATCGATTTCAGCAGCAGTTTTGACAACAGTTCCATCTGGTTTATATTAATCCGCTCTTTCTATTATATTATTGCTTCTAGTTCCAACTTACACAGGGATTTTTATGGTGGATGCTCCTTATGGACGGAATAAGTTTTTAAAAATATTTTTTTTAATAAGTTTTTTTTTTTAACTTAACTTTATGTTTTCAGACACAGGAAAAAATCCAGCTCATTATACTACAGAGAAAGCTATCCGTAGTATGATGAGCTGGATTTTTTTTTAATTAACTTCAAGGGAAAGAAATAAGCAGACACTTGCTATGACTTGAATGACCGTTTGTAGCTGCTATAACATAACTAATAGCAGCAACTAGCTTGTTTTGAAGAAGTTCCAGATTAAATATAATGATTAAAGGATGAAAAGTACAATGTTATTTATTATTAATAAAAAAGGTAATCATGCTGTTAGTCATAAATAATCAGTAATCCCTACTTCACAATTTACTGCATCACACCACCACATTGTTGATTATTTTCCGATCACAGCATGCCTCACTATTTTATTCCTTACATATGTAATAGCAAATTCTGTCTATATGAGTGTTACATCTGTGTGTTTTTGTTTTCCTTGCAGGCATCCTGAACTGCTGACGTGAACATCACCAAAGTCTGTAAGGTCTATTCAACCACAATTTATTACCAGGGCACCATCAAATCCATCTGACTCCTTTGGGAAACCTTTGAATCCTATTTGATCAATCAATCAATCAATCAATCAATCAATCAATCAACCAACCAACCAACCAACCAATCAACAACTTTATTAGTGTCAAACTTATAGCTGACCACAAGTAGCCTACTAATTGGGGACGCTAGCTATAAATAAATCTCATCTCATTATCTCTAGCCGCTTTATCCTGTTCTACAGGGTCAAGCTGGAGCCTATCCCAGCTGACTACGGGCGAAAGGCGGGGTACACCCTGGACAAGTCGCCAGGTCATCGCAGGGCTGACACATAGACACAGACAACCATTCACACTCACATTCACACCTACGGTCAATTTAGAGTCACCAGTTAACCTAACCTGCATGTCTTTGGACTGTGGAGGAAACCGGAGCACCCGGAGGAAACCGGAGCACCCGGAGGAAACCCACGCGGACTACGCACAGAAAGGCCCTCACTGGCCACGGGGCTCGAACCTGGACCTTCTTGCTGTGAGGCGACAGTGCTAACCACTACACCACCGTGCCGCCTATAATGTTAAATATAAACAATAAATATTCAATATTAAATGTAGACTATAAAACTTAGAAAGAAAGTCCTAACTGTTATTCTCGACCAAAAAAAGAAAAGAAAGAAAAGATCCTTGATTAGAATGGAATATAAATAAATAGATATGAAGGAAATATTAAATAAATATATACTAAAATCTATAATCTTAAATATATATGATAAAATCTTAATTCTATATTAAAATGTTTAATATATATTCTAGGTAAAACTCATCAAATCTAAATCTCAGTATTAAATTCTATATTAATATGCCAATTGTTATTCGTGGGTTTCAGTCACGTGACTTTTCTTAGCGATTTCACTTCCGGTAAAACAGCTGGTGGTCGAGCAAACCAAAACGGCTGCCGTAGTGCAAACAACTAGCGATAACTTATCAGAGTACGCTCGTAACCGAGAAGCCGCTGCTGGCTTTAGATATATTCAGAAGATTGCTATGTGCAATAGAATCGACCCCTACAGTCTGGGAAAGAAGGATTTGTCATACGATCTCGAAAACTACCCTTCAGTCGAGTTCCCCGACATCTCGAACTATCTGGTGTTGCAGACGTCCTTCTACACTGCAAAACACATGAAAGCGCGGAAGAGTATGGAGGCTTACAACTTTTTTGTATGTGGCTGGGTAAAGGACCTCGGGATCAAGTCATTGCCGAATTAATCCTGTATTGTTTTTGCCCGTGTAAGTATGTTTTTTTTTAAAGCTTTTCATTCGTGTCTTTACAACGAAGCGCTGCAAGTTGAAGTGTAAACAAACAACAGTTTGCTTGATTCTCACTTGTGTTGGCTCTTATCTCTCAGCTAAATCATTCTCAAAGATCAGAAACCCCTTTAAAGACCTGGATCTTAGTTCAACAAGACGGAGAAGTGATCACGGCGCGTTGTAACTGTATGGCTGGGGAAGAATTTTGTCGCGACCTTCATGCATATGGACTTTGTGAGGAGTAAACAAAGAAACAGCTGGGGACTTTAGCGCTTCGTGATTAAAAAAAGTACCGTAAAATAACGACACATAGCAAGAAAAGTACTTGGAAAACACTAAGGACAGAGCTGAGACGGATATACAAACCTTTCACCAAGTGATCACTGCAAACTCGAGCATGCTTCGACTCGACTCCCTTCGATTTCAGTGAGAGGTTCAAAAGCCACCTTTCTCGACGTCTTTTTGTGGAATCCTGTGTTCGTTCACCCTTTTATTATTAGTTCACAGGGAACCCTGAAGAAACTTTTATCAGTTTCACAGTTTGATCGATTCAAACAACCTAAAACGACGCAAGCGTCAGGCATTTTTCATGCGAGCAATGTACTTTCTCCATACAAATGCTTTGTCAACTGAGCTTTGGTAGACCACCAGCTGAAGTTTTGAATAACTAATGAGGCGGATGTGACGTCACGTGAAATCCAGCAATAGATGTAAGATCCTTCTTTCTGATGCATGACTTAAAGGATGCTACAGAATTTGCTTTTCTATCATTACTATCTCGTTTTGACCACAAATATGGGCCAAAGTATTAAAGTGAATGTTTCCCATAACGCACAGTGTTTTGATCATATTTTAATGACTAAACCTGTAGGAACCCAAAGAGATCAGTAATAGTTATGATGTTTCTTGGTGAATCTGTGGAAAAATACAACTGTAAAGTCGAAGTTCTAGCTACCAGCTATTTTTCTTTATTATTAGCATAAGGTCAGATGTCATGTATGTCCTCAGCAGAAGGATGGATTGAAGCCAGCTTCATTTCTTTCTCTCTTCTTGTGAACTCTACAAGGGTGTGATTTATGGATCCTTCCTGGAGGTCACAGGGTAGATGTTGGCACAGCTGAACAATTCTTATGTAAATGTATCACTGACTCTACTGTGAGCTAGCTGTTTCAAACGCCAGAGGTTAAAAAGGTTACTGCTATGAGCATTCAGAGAGTTTGTGCTATCATTCGCTTCAGAAACTTCCTCGGGGAGTGGATGAATTGGAGCGAATCGGCTGCAAAAAGCAGTGTTGGCTGATTGGGTTGAGTGTGAATGACGAAATGCTCACCAGAATAATTGCTGTGATGATCTGCGGAGGTGGGAAGAGGACCCTAGCCAAAACCGTGAGGGTTTGCAAAGGATGATGGGACATCAGCTAATTCAGAGAGGCAATGAACATTAACATGAACTCTCTCTCTCTCTCTCTCTCTCTCTCTCTTGGATTTACTGTACATTATTCCCTCTCTTGGCTGACTTCTAAGTCCCTGCACTCATGGCCTGTGATCTCCCTATGCAGTGGACTTGGCAGGCACTTTTCTTTCTATACCTCTTTCCCCCCACACACACTCCCTCTCTCATTTTCTCTTTTGTGTGCTGACATGGCAGTTTATATTTAGCACTGGGCTCAGCCCCTACACCCTACACCCCACACCCCCTCCTTCAAAGGATGCTATATATTTTGCTAAGCATCACTTTTCAATTTTAAAACCTTTCTCTTTCTCTATGTGTGTGCGTGCAAGTTGTTCAGAGCCACACACTGAAAGCAAAACACATTCACGCTAAACACAATCATCAATGCATGCAAACACACACAAATGCCCACCCACTTCCTGGCAGCTATTCAAATGCAGAATCACTGGAATTATTTTTCAGAGGATGCCTGGAACTCTGAGAACTGGTTTAAAGTCTTCGCAGCAAATAATATCTTGGTGCAAGATAACATTTATATTTCTGGGCAATCACAGTCATGCATGTAAATATCTCATCTCATCTCATCTCATCTCATTATCTGTAGCCGCTTTATCCTTCTACAGGGTCGCAGGCAAGCTGGAGCCTATCCCAGCTGACTACGGGCGAAAGGCGGGGTACACCCTGGACAAGTCGCCAGGTCATCACAGGGCTGACACCTAGACACAGACAACCATTCACACTCACATTCACACCTACGGTCAATTTAGAGTCATCAGTTAACCTAACCTGCATGTCTTTGGACTGTGGGGGAAACCGGAGCACCCGGAGGAAACCCACGCGGACACGGGGAGAACATGCAAACTCCACACAGAAAGGCCCTCGCCGGCCCCAGGGCTCAAACCCAGGACCTTCTTGCTGTGAGGCGACAGCGCTAACCACTACACCACCGTGCCACCCCGCATGTAAATATAATTATTAGTAATAATAATTACAAGTATACCAACTGTACATACAGCTATTGAAGCTGTTATATGTAAGGGATAAAACACACCACCCTGAAGTTGTTTATTGTCCAAAAACAACATGCCCCAAAGAAATTATTCCACTTATATCAGAGATTACATTTATGTGATTATCCATTTATTGTTACATTTAATGTTGTGGAACATCTACAAGACAATGTTCTTATTACCACTAGCAGCTGTTCCCTCACATGTTCTCACAGACTCTCAAGGGGTTAGGGCCAGCATACCTCCAGAGTCTGATCCGCACCTACACGCCGGCCAGATCCCTACGTGCCACTACTACTGGTTGCCTGGCCCCTCCTCCTCTCTGCTCCTGCCCAGCCCACTCAAGACTGCTGTCTCTCCTGGTTCCCTGTTGGTAGAATGACCTTACCACTGAGGTCAGAACTGCAGACTCCCTGACCACCTTCAAGCACAGACTGAAGACTCACATCTTCAGGCTGCACCTCTCCCCTGCTTCCCTGCTCACTGTGTAACTGCGTTTCAGTCTAGACCAACCCAGGTTGTGTACTGTCTAGCCTGGGGTTAGCCGTTTGAGTTCTCTATTTAGTTGTGCTTTATATGGTTTGTTTGTTTTCTTGGCTGTCTGAGTATTGGTACTTCAACAGAATATTACATTAGGTATTGCTGTAATTTGTTCAGTTGGCACTAGAACTTTCTTGTCTAGAAGTTCAGCACTTCCTGTACCTGACTTTTGCACTTGTTGTACATCACTCTGGATAAGAACTTCTGCTAAATGCCATGTAATTCAATGTAATGTCGTTTCTCTTGCTTTCTCTCTTAGGAAGTGAACAAGATTTAAAAAAAAAAGATCATGTGAGCGAGAAACTAGAAAGCTCAAAGATTCTTCTGTGATGGAAAACATAAAGGCATAGTAGATGATTTTGGAGAAGCAGCCAAGAGTAAGCTAGATTTTGAAAGTATCCAAAGAAAAAAATCCCACCTCTTCCCTTCAGGCCTCCTTCCAAATCCACTCCTTCAAAACACATGAACATGCATTGACTGATTACTGCTGGAGGATGAGTCCACGAGAGAGAGAGAGATGGCCAGAGGAGCGTAGCGCCATCGTCATATCCAACCAACAAAAGTCCCCCCAAAACAAAACAAACCAGAAAACTTCCTCAGTTGTCACCATCATTGAAAGCCATACTGGTGTTCACACTGGTTTAACTCTTGCTATTACTGCCTTTACATACTAGTTGGAAGGTCTTACTTCCCACATGTGAAGTTGGAATTATGAATATGTCATGTTCAAGTGCTTTATTATTGGAGCAAAATGAAAAATAGTGGATGCGAGATTCCTTCTCTCTTGTTTCTTATGGAAATTCTATTTTAATTCTGTAATGCACATGCTAAATAACATTGTTCTACACTGTCGGACTACAGTAGGAGTCCATTTCTGTCCCCCGAGGTCCAATCAACACTAATGTACCCCCTACGGCTCATTACTGAACCTCAAGGTAACTGTATGTACCTTTTTAGGGCCAAAAAGGTACACATATGTTCCCAAGCATTATCTAAAGGGTACAAATAAGTACCTTCGAGGGTACTGCTGCAGTGACAAGCCATTGTACCCCTAAAGGTACAATAATGTACTTTATTTTCTGAGAGTGTACATCAAACAAAGTGTACACAGATTACAGATTAGGTTATCTACACAAGCAACAGGTAACGACAGTCGTATTGCTAAAAGTAAACCATTAGGCACCATCTACTACTGAAACTGTCCTCTACTGTGTGTAATCTATGTTGAAAGTTTGAAGGTCATCCCAACTTGGGAACTCTGGTATCAAAATTATTTCAGAAATTCCTACATGAAATTACAAGTTGAGGAGGCGGCATGTGCAACTTCCAAGTCAGCAACTCGTATTTACCATAATTCTGATAGCACACGAAGTCAGCGTTTATCCTGTCTTTTTCATCATGGAGTTTTCAACTTCTGTCTTTCTTTTCTGGCTTTGTTCAGCAGTGCAAGCTCTTGTAGGCATAACATTAGGTGTAACAGGAAGTTTTGCCAGCCCATTTTTTGCCATTCTTGTACGACTTGCTTGCTAGCTTTAGGACACAATGAAATTATTGGGCAGGCTTTTTACAGTCCTGCAACTTTGACAGATAATTCGTTTTTTCTTTTTATTGTCAGCTATCGGGATGTCAAGCAAATTTTAAGAAGTATAACCAAAAATGTTTCTGGAAAAAAAAAAATCACCTACCATGCCTTTGAAGGAATAGCTTTCCCTCCTTCCAAAAATGCTAAATAAACATTTCCTCACAGAAAACTTCATTGTAGCCACATATGTTTAAATCTCTGGCGCATTCACCATACAAGTCCCATGTGTAAGTTGTTACTATAGAAACAATGCATATAGATGCATTGAACACCTTCTGACCAAACAGAATCACTGCTGTTGTAAGTCTGGTTAATTTTTAAAGTAGCATTGCAACACTGGGTGGCACAGTGGTGTAGTGGTTAGCACTTTCGCCTCACAGCAAGAAGGTTCTGGGTTTGAGCCCAGCAGCGGCCTTTCTTTGTGGAGTTTGCATGCTCTCCCCATGTCTGCGTGGGTTTCCTCCGGGTGCTCCACAGACCAAAGACATGCAGGTTAGGTTAACTGGTGGCTCTAAATTGACCGTAGGTGTGAATGTGAGTGTGAATGGTTGTCCGTGTCTATGTGTCAGCCCTGTGATGACCTGGCGACTTGTCCAGGGTGTACCCCGCCTTTCGCCCGTAGTCAGCTGGGATAGGCTCCAGCTTGCCTGCAACCCTGTAGGACAGGATAAAGCGGCTAGAGATAATGAGATGAGATGAGACATTGCAACACTGCGTGGCATGGTGGTGTCGTGGTTAGCACTGTCGCCTCACAGCAAGAAGGTCCGGGTTCGAGCCCCGTGGCCAGCGAGGGCCTTTCTGTGCAGAGTTTGCATGTTCTCCCCGTGTCCGCGTGGGTTTCCTCCGGGTGCTCTGGTTTCCCCCACAGTCCAAAGACATGCAGGTTAGGTTAACTGGTGGCTCTAAATTGACCGTAGGTGTGAATGTGAGTGTGAATGGTTGTCTATGTGTCAGCCCTGTGATGACCTGGCGACTTGTCCAGGGTGTACCCTGCCTCTCGCCCATAGTCAGCTGGGATAGGCTCCAGCTTGCCTGCGACCCTGCACAGGATAAGCAGTTACAGATAATGGATGGATGGATTGCAATACTGTGATAATTTATTCATGGGGTTTCCATCCACCATGTTTGGAACTCACCAAGATGTTTTTTTTTTTTAAATATTGAAAACTTCCAATTTGGTTGTTAAAGCTTAATTGTGGTTACTAAAGGCTTACTTAGCATTTGAAGGGCCCTGAACAGACAGGACACCCAGTGAAAGCAAAAACTGTGAGGCTGGGAAACCACAGTGTATTAACCTGCCCGAGGGCCCAAAATTCCCACTGACTGTCTGATTAGCTACGCCTGTCTCTTCAGTCAAGATGGCCATTTTTGTCTGTTTTCACTGGAGCCATTTTAGGAAGGATACACACCGTGGAATCTTAGGAATCCACCTCTGGTTTGCCATTATTTAAATATTATCTTTTCCCTTTGCAGCCAAGTGGGGGTTGTAGATTCCTGGGCTATTACACACCAGACTACTCTATATCCTCACAATTATTCATCTTCTTCCTAAATAATCGGTAAGAATGAAAGCACAGAACGGTCCAATGACCTTACCAAACGCTGACTGTATGTGTAAATGATAAACTCACAAGGTAAAGCCAAAAAAGGTGAAGTTTTCTGTTAGTAGGGTTGTTTTGATGAACAAGTAAGAGGTCGTGGGAAGTTGTACCAGTAAATGTTCAAGTGCCAAAGGAATTCTAGCATCCTTTTACTGGAATATTATACAGGCCATCTTTCAAGTACACTAGTAAATAGTCTAAATGTCTGGCAGATACCAGAAACGACTGATAATAATCTACTTTGAACTGAAGAAGCCTTTCGGATGAGAGGTGAAACATTTTCAAGAATTTCAAGCCAGTCCAGTTGCCTTCTTTAGCACCTACGGTTTACTATGACTTGGATGACTGAGAACCTTCACAGACTGATAATAATCGATTTTAACCTACAGCTTTAATAATATTCAAGAATTTCTGACCTAAACAACATCGAAAGATGTTCATTACTGTTTTTTCTTTTCATTAGTTGTGATAACATGCAGCTGCAAACTGTCCAGTAGCTTAATTAGCATTAAGCAAGGAATAAAAAAGCAACAAGGCAAGGCATACTGTTAACGATAAAAATAATACATGCATTTACAATATTAAATAGTAAAACTTGTAGTTGGGGGCTTTAATGATCAGACACCCAAGGACAGCTGAAGATAAAACATCTGTGGAATTGTTCATTATATATAGCATTCTGGCGGCACGGTGGTGTGGTGGTTAGCGCTGTCGCCTCACAGCAAGAAGGTCCTGGGTTCGAGCCCCGGGGCCGGCGAGGGCCTTTCTGTACGGAGTTTGCATGTTCTCCCCGTGTCCGCGTGGGTTTCCTCCGGGTGCTCCGGTTTCCCCCACAGTCCAAAGACATGCAGGTTAGGTTAACTGGTGACTCTAAATTGACCGTAGGTGTGAATGTGAGTGTGAATGGTTGTCTGTCTATGTGTCAGCCCTGCGATGACCTGGCGACTTGTCCAGGGTGTACCCCGCCTTTCGCCCGTAGTCAGCTGGGATAGGCTCCAGCTTGCCTGCGACCCTGTAGAAGGATAAAGCGGCTAGAGATAATGAATGAATGAATGAGGATATAGCATTCTGAACATTTGTTAGAATTTAAAAAAAATCTAGTGTGGGCTAGTTATAAGTTAACGTTCCACTTACGCACTGTGTGTGTAATATAATGCCAGTATAGTTCAATCCATTGGTATCTCTTGCTTAAAATTCAGAATTGTTAGTTAAAAATCTTTCAAGTTTTCCTAGAGGAGCATACATTGCATAAAAACACTGAGGTTTTTGCATTTTTCCCAAATTGGTATGTACCACACAATGCTCTCTTTTGATTCTGACTCTGATTCTGCTACTCAGGAAGGAGAAATTGTGTTAGTGGCAGGTTTAGTGACAGAGATTTGAGAGTTGTATGTGTTTATAGCTCTGAATTGCAGTAATTATAAGCTTGTGACTTGTAAAAAGTGCTCGCGTCGGTGTAATTACTGGTTGGGAACAAGACATTTTCTGAATCCTCTGACTAGACAGTGTATGACAACAAACGCAATGGATCAAATGGCAGTGGATACAGTTAAAGGTAGTGAGGAATAAAATGTTAGGATTTAACTTTATATATGCATCAAATATTCATTCTCATTTCTAGTATTGACTGCATAATAATATACTTTAGCTTTCCGTCTGGCGGCACGGTGGTGTAGTGGTTAGCACTGTCGCCTCACAGCAAGAGGGTCCGGGTTTGATCCCTGTGGCCGGCGAGGGCCTTTCTGTGCGGAGTTTGCATGTTCTCCCCGTGTCCGCGTGGGTTTCCTCCGGGTGCTCCGGTTTCCCCCACAGTCCAAAGACATGCAGGTTAGGTTAACTGGTGACTCTAAATTGACCGTAGGTGTGAATGTGAGTGTGAATGGTTGTCTGTGTCTATGTGTCAGCCTTGTGATGACCTGGCGACTTGTCCAGGGTGTACCCTGCCTTTCGCCCGTAGTCAGCTGGGATAGGCTCCAGCTTGCCTGCGACCCTGTAGAAGGATAAAGCGGCTAGAGATAATGAGATGAGATGAGCTTTCTGTCTCTTAGGAGTCCATATCATACATTGTATTTGCATTTAATCTTTTTTGCCTGAAGTAGACTTATAGCATTTGTGTAACTGGGTGGGGCTAACTTAAAGTTAATGCACATGAATAACCTTTTGTAAAGTGGAGCTCATCATCGTCACTACCGAACCTGATCCGGGCTTGACGCAAACCATGTTTGGTTGATTTGGCCAGAATTGCAGCAGAAGGGTGGCCGGTTCCTTTCTGCACACTCACACACACACACACACACACACACACACACACACACACACACACACACACACACACACACACATTCACACCTATGGGCAATTTAAAGTAGTCAGTTACTGTAACTGGACTTTGTCTTTGGACTGTGGGGGAAACCGGAGCACCCAGAGCATCCCCACACAGACATGGAGAGAACATGCAAACTCCACACAGAAAGGCCCCTGTTGGCCACTGGGCTCAAACCCAGAACCTTCTTGCTGTGAGGCGACAGTGCTAAACACTGCACTACCATGCCACCCAAAGTGGAGCTAGCGGGTTGTAAACAGAATGGGTGGGGCTAACCTGCTGTAAGGTGAATGATGGCGCTAACCTGCTGACCTGCTGCAAAGTGAATGATGGGGCTGACCTGCTGTAAAATTAATGATGATGCTAACCTGTTATAACATAAATGGACATAGATACCCTGATGCAAAATGAATCACATAGATAACTTGATGTAAAGTTATTGGACATGGCTAACCTGCTGTAAAGTTAATGATAGGACTGACCTGCTGTAAAATTAATAAGGGGATAGCTTGCTGTATAGATCATGGACATGGCTAACCTGTTGCAAACTGAATGACAGGGATAATCTGCTGTAAATTAATGAAGGGTCTGGCCTGTTGTAAAGTTAATTAAGGGTCTGGCCTGTTGTAAAGTTAATTAAAGCGCTAATCTGTGGTAAAGTTAATGAAGGGGCTGACCTGCTGTAAAGTTAATGAAGGGGCTGACCTGCTGTAAAGTTAATGAAGGGGCTGAGCTGCTGTAAAGTTAACGAAGGGGCTGACCTGCTGTAAAGTTAATGAAGGCGCTGACCTGCTGTAAAGTTACTGAAGCAGCTGACCTGCTGTAAAGTTACTGAAGGGGCTGAAATGCTGTAAAGTTACTGAAGAGGCTGAACTGCTGTAACATTAATGAAGGGGTTGACCTGCTGTAACATTAATGAAGGGGCTGACCTGCTGTAAAGTTACTGAAGGGGCTGACCTGCTGTAAAGTTACTGAAGGGGCTGACCTGCTGTAAAGTTACTGAAGGGGCTGACCTGCTGTAAAGTTACTGAAGGGGCTGACCTGCTGTAAAGTTAATGAAGGGACTGACCTGCTGTAAAGTTATTGAAGGGGCTGAGCTACTGTAAAGTTACTGAAGGGGCTGAACTGCTGTAAAGTTACTGAAGGGGCTGAGCTGCTGTAAAGTTACTGAAGGGGCTGAGCTGCTGTAAAGTTACTGAAGGGGCTGAGCTGCTGTAAAGTTACTGAAGGGGCTGACCTGCTGTAAAGTTACTGAAGGGGCTGACCTGCTGTAACATTAATGAAGGGGCTGACCTGCTGTAAAGTTACTGAAGGGGCTGACCTGCTGTAAAGTTAATGAAGGGGCTGAGCTGCTGTAAAGTTAATGAAGGGGCTGACCTGCTGTAAATGAAGGGGCTGACCTGCTGTAAAGTTACTGAAGGGGCTGACCTGCTGTAAAGTTACTGAAGGGGCTGACCTGCTGTAAAGTTACTGAAGGGGCTGACCTGCTGTAAAGTTACTGAAGGGGCTGACCTGCTGTAAAGTTACTGAAGGGGCTGACCTGCTGTAACGTTAATGAAGGGGCTGACCTGCTGTAAATTTAATGAAGGGGCTGCCCTGCTGTAACGTTAATGAAGGGGCTGACCTGCTGTAAAGTTACTGAAGGGGCTGAACTGCTGTAAAGTTACTGAAGGGGCTGACCTGCTGTAACAATAATGAAGGGGCTGACCTGCTGTAAAGTTACTGAAGGGGCTGACCTGCTGTAAATTTACTGAAGGGGCTGACCTGCTGTAACGTTAATGAAGGGGCTGACCTGCTGTAAATTTAATGAAGGGGCTGCCCTGCTGTAACGTTAATGAAGGGGCTGACCTGCTGTAAAGTTACTGAAGGGGCTGACCTGCTGTAAAGTTAATGAAGGGGCTGACCTGCTGTAAAGTTTATGAAGGGGCTGAGCTGCTGTAAAGTTAATGAAGGGGCTGCCCTGCTGTAAAGTTAATGAAGGGGCTGACCTGCTGTAAAGTTACTGAAGGGGCTGACCTGCTGTAAAGTTAATGAAGGGGCTGACCTGCTGTAAAGTTACTGAAGGGGCTGACCTGCTGTAAAGTTAATGAAGGGGCTAACCTGCTGTTAAGTGAATGGGCACATATGTAAATGTACTTTATGTGGCTTTGAAGAAGCACATTAAAAATGGTCCA
Source organism: Neoarius graeffei (assembly GCF_027579695.1). Classification (NCBI taxonomy): domain Eukaryota; kingdom Metazoa; phylum Chordata; class Actinopteri; order Siluriformes; family Ariidae; genus Neoarius; species Neoarius graeffei. The sequence goes on along the minus strand of NC_083595.1, from coordinate 42,603,474 downwards.
TTTTCACAGTCTAAAAATATGTTTCCAAACTATATATATTTTTTTCTTTTATTTGAGAAAACGTAGGAAAATTTGAGTTTCCATGATAGGGACCCTCTAAAGACATTAAGGCCTTGTGTTTATTTTCATAGAAATGACTAATTTAAGAGTCAAAGGACATGAACAGCTTTGAGTAGAACCATCATTACAGTCATTCTGACATTCATAAACACTCTACTCTTTCTGTAATATTTTAAATGGACTCACACTGTAAGGTCTATGGTATGCTCAGGGAAAATGCTAAGGAATTACAGAAATGACCACGCAACATTGTTTTACATCAGTGGGTATTATTTAACAGGTGTTGAACATCAGTTTAAAGTGTGTAACCGGAATTAGGCTTGTTTTGACTGGCTGTCTATGGGTCTCTTCCTTCCTGTGGAACAAAGTGTACCAGTGCAACAGTTTACCATATTAGAGAGTGCTGCTTGAATGTCTTTGACTTTACCCATTGAGTGATTGCTGGTTTCTGTAAAAGCTAATGCAGTACGGTATGAGCCTTGCAAAAATAAACTCTGTACTTAATCCAAAGCATCTTCATGTGTAGCAGGGACATTAATAGGGATGCCGTACATTTCGATCATGTTAGCTTTATGACATTCTCCTTGCTTTTGAATGATGACGAGTCTGGAAAGAATTGTTCTCCTTTCTCATGATGTGTTCCCTCTCTATCTCTCCTTCTCTTCCCTGTTGAGTCTGCAAGTCTTTTTTTTATGTGGTGGAGCTGCAGAATGTAAATATTGTGACGGTTGGCTGTCAGGCTGCTGTGCTGGACTCTTGGCACAGCATGGGTTTGAGTTATGCGGGAAGTCACAAGTGTGTGACGAGGTCAGGCCGATAATGGTGGTTTACATTCCAAGCATCTCAGCACCATTCTCCTGAATGAATCAAGTATAAACACACTTAACAGATAAGGCCTTAACGGCAACCACAACATGGTTAAGCAGTCTGGACAGTAGTTCTTGAAAACAGGTCTGTAATTAACATAGCAAAACGTGATTAGGGGATTAATCCCTTTGAACTGATGTTTCTGTCGACCACGGTGAGTTTTAAAAAGTGATAATTAACGAAATGTCTAACACTCCATGGTGTGTAAACACATCCAAGGAAACCGGAGGTGTCGCGATTTAGACGGCGACAAGTGGAGTTGTGAATGAGATGGCATCATCCAATCAGAGGACTGCACTAAAAAAAGAGGGAGGAGGGGAAATGGGCAGCATTGAGAATCTGAGCATGTGCCACAAAGATGGAAGATGACAACCGAAACTCACAAATTTCCCCTCTTTCTGTGCAAGGCCTACAGGACTCATTTTTACAGCAAGGTCTTCTGGTTTTCCTTACAGATCAACTGCTAATGTATACTGTCATTTGGAGCATGGGCCCAGGAAATTAATAGTATGTCTGAGAGGGCTCTGCATACAGTGTCATCCATCTAGCACTGGAGCAGTAATCCGAGGGAAAGAGGAAGACAGAAACAGACAGAGGGAGGGATAAATGGAGAGAGAGATAGAGAGAAGGGAGGGGGGCAAGAAACAGATGAATGTGAGCTGTATTTTTAGACTTTCATTCACAAAACGCTCAGGGTATTTTTAGCTTTTCATTCAGAAAATAAATGGAGGATTGCAGCAGCCTAGTCAGCCTGCAGGGACCTGGCAAGAATGAAACTCACTGGAACTAACAAGGCATAAATTGAATACAAAACTGCTTCACCGTTCTCTCCATTTTCTTTCTCATCACCTTCTAAAATAATTCACTGCTGCAGCACTCATTAACAACATGCGAAAACATGCTGAAAATATCATCGGTGAGAGAACTTTTCGTTCAATAGTGATTTTATTTATGCTCCAGGCTCCTGTTCTCAATTGTTGTTCCAATGTGTTCTTCGAGGTGTTTGAGACGTATATATCGTCCCTTAACATTTAACACATTCCACATCACTACTATGTCTATGGATTAAATTAACTCGATCATCTCAGCTGATTATTCATTTACACTACCGTTCAAAGGTTTGGGGTCACCCAGACAATTTTGTGTTTTCCATGAAAAGTCACACTTTTATTTCCCACCATAAGTTGTAAAATGAATAGAAAATATAGTCAAGACATTTTTCTGGCCATTTGGAGCATTTAATCGACCCCACAAATGTGATGCTCCAGAAACTCAATCTGCTCAAAGGAAGGTCAGTTTTATAGCTTCTCTAAAGAGCTCAACTGTTTTCAGCTGTGCTAACATGATTGTACAAGGGTTTTCTAATCATCCATTAGCCTTCTGAGGCAATGAGCAAACACATTGTACCATTAGAACACTGGAGTGATAGTTGCTGGAAATGGGCCTCTATATGTAGATATTGCACCAAAAACCAGACATTTGCAGCTAGGCCAAGTTTACATTAGACCGTATCTGTCTCGTTTTCTTCGCGGATGCACTGTCCGTTTACATTAAAATGCCTGGAAACGCCGGGAAACGGGAATCCGCCAGGGTCCACGTATTCAATCCAGATCGTGTCTGATCCGGTGCTGTGTAAACATTGAGAATACGCGGATACGCTGTGCTGAGCTCTAGCTGGCGTCATCATTGGACAACGTCACTTTGACATCCACCTTCCTGATTCGCTGGCGTTGGTCATGTGACGCGACTGCTGAAAAACGGCGCGGACTTCCGCCTTGTATCACCTTTCATTAAAGAGTATAAAAGTATGAAAATACTGCAAATACTGATGCAAATACTGCCCATTGTGTAGTTATGATTGTCTTTAGGCTTGCCATCCTTCCACTTGCAAGTGGTAAGTGACTTGCGCACAGCGTCTCAGTCCCGAATCACTGCTCGTGCACTACACTCGCGCGCTCTGTGAGCTGTGCAGGGCCGGAGTGCGCACCCTCCAGAGGGCACTCGCTGTTCAGGGCGGAGTGATTTGGAGCGCAGCCGCTGAGGAGGAAGCGATGAGCCGCACTGACACATTTCAACTTACGTGCCGAATTAGTCATGTGATTAGTGTATCCGTGTATTGGCGTTGCTGTGTGCACGCGAATCGTGTATTGGCATTGCTGTGTGCACGCTAATCGTTTTTAAAAACGTTAATCTGATGATCCGCTGATACGGTCTAATGTAAACCCCACCCTAGAATAGTCATTTACCACAGTAGCAATGTATAGAGTGTATTTCTGATTAGTTTAAAGTGATCTTCATTGAAAAGAACAGTGCTTTTCTTTCAAAAATAAGGAAATTTCAAAGTGACCCCAAACTTTTGAACGGTAGTGTATGCATCGTAAATAAAGAGTTAAACACTTGTGGATATGCTGTTATAGGAAAATAATCAATGATAGAGTGGTGTGATGCGGCCTGACATGCAATGGAGTTACTATTACCACTCGAAAGTTTACTAATATTTTCCTATACAATGTCTCTGAGCATTTTATTCCTTTTACACCACATCAGTTTACCAATGATTGCATTTGTTTTATTTATTAATGTTTAAAGAATGACACATCATACTTTTATCCATTTATAGTTATAACCCCATTTCCATAAAGTTGGGACACTATGTAAACCATAAATCAAAACAGAATGTGAATATTTGCAAATCATAGAAACCCTATATTTCAGTGAAAATAGTACAAAGACAACATATCAAATGTTGAAATTGAGAAATTTTATTATTAATATATATTTTTTTAATTTGATGTCAGCAACACGTTTCAAAAAAGTTGGGATGGGGCAACAAAAGACTGAAAAAGTTGTGTAATTTAAAAAAAAACAACCTCTAATTTGGTTAATTAGCAACAGGTCAGTAAGACGATTGGGTATAAAAAGAGCATCCCAGAGAGGCGGAGTCTCTCAGAAGTAAAGATGGGGAGGGGTTCACCGCTCTGTGAAAGACTGCGTGGGCAAACAGTGCAACAATTTAAGAATAACTTTCCTCAATGTAAAACTGCAAAGAATTTGTGGATCACACCATCTATGGTACTGTACATAATATGATTAAACGATTCAGAGAATCTGGAGAAATCTCTGTATGCAAGAGACAAGGCTGAAAACTGACATTGGATGCCTGTGATCTTCAGGCCCTCAGGAGACACTGCATTAAAAACAGACACGTGTCTGTAGTGGAAATCACTGTATGGGCTCAGGAACACTTCAGAAAACCATCGTCTGTGAAAATAGTTCATTACTGCATCCACAAATGCAAGTCAAAAGCAGATATAAACAATATCCAGAAACACCGCTACTTTCTCTGGGCCTGAGCTCTTTTACGATGGACTGAGGTGAAGTGGAAAATTGTTCTGAGGTCTGATGAATCAAAAGTAGAAATTCTTTTTAGAAATCATGGATACCACGTCCTCCAGGCTAAAGAGGAGAGGGACCATCCGGCTTGTTATCAGTGCACAGTTCAAAACCCAGCATCTGTGATGGTACTGTATGAGGGGGCATTAGTGCACATGACATGGGTAGCTTGTACATCTGGGAAGGCATGACTAATGCCGAATGATATATACATATTTCAGAGCAATATGCAGCCATCCAGACAAAATATTTTCCAGGGAAGGCCTTCCTTCTTTCAGCAAGACAAAGCTGAACTGCTTTCTGCACATATGAAAACTGCATGGCTCTGTAGTAAAAGAGTCCAAGTGCTAAACTGGCCTGCCTGCAGTCCAGACCTGTCTCCCATTTGAAACATTTGGCGCATCATGAAGTGCAAAATATGACAAAGGAGACCCTGAACTGGGGCGGCACGGTGGTGTAGTGGTTAGCGCTGTCGCCTCACGGCAAGAAGGTCCGGGTTCGAGCTCCGTGGCCAGCGAGGGCCTTTCTGTGCGGGGTTTGCATGTTCTCCCTGTGGGTTTCCTCTGGGTGCTCCGGTTTCCCTCACAGTCCAAAGACATGCAGGTTAGGTTAACTGGTGACTCTAAATTGAACGTAGGTGTGAATGGTTGTCTGTGTCTATGGCTACGTTTACACTAGACCGTATCTGTCTCGTTTTCTTCGCGGATGCACTGTCCGTTTACATTAACCCCCCTGAAAAAGCGGGGAAACGGGGATCCGCCAGCGTGCACGTATTCAATCTAGATCGTATCAGCTCCGGTGCTGTGTAAACATTGAGAATACGCGAATACGCTGTGCTGAGCTCTAGCTGGCATCTCATTGGACAACGTCACTGTGACATCCACCTTCCTGATTCGCTGGCGTTGGTCATGTGACGCGACTGCTGAAAAACGGCGCAGACTTCCGCCTTGTATCACCTTTCATTAAAGAGTATAAAAGTATGAAAATACTGATGCAAATACTGCCCATTGTGTAGTTATGATTGTCTTTAGGCTTGCCATCCTTCCACTTGCAAGTAATAAGTGATATGCGCTGGGATCTCACACACAGCGGCTCAGTCCCGAATCGTGGCTTGTTCACTTCACTCGCGCGCTCTGTGAGCTGCGCAGGGCCGGAGTGCGCACCCTCCAGAGGGCACTCGCTGTTCAGGGCGGAGTGATTTGGAGCGCAGGATGCCTGCGGAGCCGAGCGTATCCGCGTATTGGTGTTGCTGTGTGCACGGCTAACGGTTTTAGTGTAAACGCGAATCGTTTTAAGAACGTTAATCTGATGATCCGCTGATTCGACGTAATGTAAACGTAGCCTATGTGTCAGCCCTGTGATGACCTGGCGACTTGTCCAGGGTGTACCCCGCCTTTCACCCGTAGTCAGCTGGGATAGGCTCCAGCTTGCCTGCGACCCTGTCGAACAGGATAAAGTGGCTAGAGATAATGAGATGAGACCCTGAACTGTTGAGCAACTGAAATAGTATATCAGGCAAGAATGGGACAACATTTGTCTTTCAAAACTACAGCAATTGGTCTCCTCAGTTCCCAAATGTTTACAGAGTGTTGTTAAGAGTAGAGGTGATGCAACACAGTGGTAAACATGCCCCTCTTCCAGCTTTTCTGAAATGTGTTGCTGACATCAAATTCAAAATGAGCATATACTGTATTTAAAAAAAAAAAAACATTTCTCAGTTTCAGCATTTGATTTGTTGTCTTTGTACTATTTTCAATGAAATATAGGGTTTCCATGATTTGCAAATCTTCACATTCTGTTTTTATTTATGTTTCACACAGGGTCCCAACTGTTTTGGAATTGGGGTTGTACACTTAATGTCACAGAACATCTGGTAAACAATAAGCAGCTATAAATAGTCATCATTATGATAATAAGTTACTGAGAAAATTAAAGTGGAATGTCCTGAAGACTTTCCTATGGCGGAAAACTATAAGGAACAGCTCACCTCTTGACAGTGCAAAACACTGACATCAGCAAACCGCTGTGGCATAAGCGGAATAAAACACTTTGGGATGTGCTGTTACTGGAAAACAATCAACTTTGTGATGGTAAGTAATCACACCAGCGCAACCATGACCATGATTATTTACCTATAACAGCACGCTGTGTCGGGCGGCACGGTGGTGTAGTGGTTAGCGCTGTCGCCTCACAGCAAGAAGGTCCTGGGTTCGAGCCCCAGGGCCGGCGAGGGCCTTTCTGTGTGGAGTTTGCATGTTCTCCCCGTGTCCGCGTGGGTTTCCTCCGGGTGCTCCGGTTTCCCCCACAGTCCAAAGACATGCAGGTTAGGTTAACTGGTGACTCTAAATTGACCGTAGGTGTGAATGTGAGTGTGAATGGTTGTCTGTGTCTATGTGTCAGCCCTGTGATGACCTGGCGACTTGTCCAGGGTGTACCCCGCCTTTCGCCCATAGTCAGCTGGGATAGGCTCCAGCTTGCCTGCGACCCTGTAGAAGGATAAAGCGGCTAGAGATAATGAGAATGAGATGAGCACGCTGTGTCATGTTTTATTCCTTGATTAACTACAATGTTATGGTGCGTTGAAGCAGCGTTTTATATTAATCCACATCATAATTAATGCAGCAGGCTGTCTGTAATCTAGAGTCACTGACTGACAGAGTGCATCCTGTTCCTCAATATACAATACATCACCCCAAACACCAATCTCACTAAATCTCCCATAGCATTCGCACACTGTAAATCCAGCTCTCAGCTGAATAGTTGCTTACATGACTCATATTCCTGTTCTGGATTATCTTTTATCAGCATCACCATGATTACATAAATTTGCCTAATGCCGGTTATGGAACCACGGATGTTCCAAAAATAGAGGATTTAATATACTTTGTGGTCGTCATGATTTTGTTGGTGGTGGCTAGAGATTATCTATTACAACAGAGAAAAAACAAAAGAGAATATTAAATACACTGTAAGGATCATAATATCAATTTTTCATTGCTTTCTTCAATACGTTAAGATGTCAGTGTTAAAGCCAAGGCTATAGGAGCAGGCCTTCTCTGAGCTGCTAAACCTTTACTCGTGAATAGTGTCTGCCTTGATATTCTTCTGTGTGTTGGAGGAGGAGTGCTGGTCTGAAGCACAACATGCTGTTTCTGTCTCTCTGTGTCTAATTTGAGAACACACCCGACCACAGGAGTGAGGCTTGTTTGACGTCAAAACATCTTGCATTATACATGTGACAGCTTCTTTTACTAATTTTATGTACAGCGAACACATCCCAATTAAGACCAGCTCAACTACTCAAATCAGAAATCAGGAGTAAACAGCTTTCTTCCAGATTGTCACAGAGAAACTGCCTCGGAATAGAAACAGTTCTGGTGGTGAGTGTGAGGGGGCCAAGCACGTTTTTTTTTTTTTTCTTTGACATATTTGTTTGTAACAGTTTATATGTAAAACATACTCAAGTGGCGGCACGGTGGTGTAGTGGTTAGCACGGTCGCCTCACAGCAAGAAGGTCCGGGTTCGAGCCCCGTGGCCGGCGAGGGCCTTTCTGTGTGGAGTTTGCATGTTCTCCCCGTGTCCGCATGGGTTTCCTCCGGGTGCTCCGGTTTCCCCCACAGTCCAAAGACATGCAGGTTAGGTTAACTGGTGACTCTAAATTGACCGTAGGTGTGAATGTGAGTGTGAATGGTTGTCTGTGTCTATGTGTCAGCCCTGTGATGACCTGGCGACTTGTCCAGGGTGTACCCCGCCTTTCACCCGTAGTCAGCTGGGATAGGCTCCAGCTTGCCTACGACCCTGTAGAAGGATAAAGTGGCTAGAGATAATGAGATGAGATGTTCTGTTTTGCAAAATGTAATATTTGCCAGCTTCAGCCAACAGTAATGACAACCAATCATAAAACTCAATGGTACTCAAAACCATATTCCTTACAGCTTTCGCTTTTTCCAATGACACTGGTACTTGCTATGCCGGAGAAGGTCTCAGGATTGATTCACATTCAGGATAGTGTGCTGTACTCTTTAGCTGTCTGCTTATATGTTGCAATTTCAATCGGTAATAAGATATTAAAGCATGACGATGCGATCTTTATTCTTTACAGGGCTGTAACCAATGCTTCTCACTGCCCAGAGCCATTATTTTCCTCAGCTTTGATGCTATTTCACTGAATAGTGTGAACTCTTGTTAAATGCACCGACCTCACCTAAGGGGTAACAGATGCAGCTGATAATTCTGTTAGATGTGGTATTAACATTTTAACAAGTTTCATTCTTTAAATAGACACAGTGCAGTGTATAAAATTACCTTTAGAGCGCTTTTTTCTTTAGATATTTATATGTATGCTTTTTATGTCGCAGGAGCTATCACAGAAACTTCAGATGAAAACAACAACAACATATAAAATCTATTTAATACCAAATGCATACTGAGTATAATGGACGCCAACCCACGTTCATGAAGACAATCCATACAACTGGGGACAATCTCATTGGCGTTCATTTTAATTAATTTGTTGTCCATTAATATAATGCTGTTTTAATGCAGTATTTCAGAGCTATATGCTGAAACTCTCTGGTGCCAACTAGTGGCCAATGTTGGTATTGTAAAAAAACCCCAAATAGAATATTCTGGATGTATGGTAGGGTGGCACGGTGGTGTAGTGGTGGTTAGCGCTGTCGCCTCACAGCAAGAAGGTCCTGGGTTCGAGCCCCGGGGCCGGCGAGGGCCTTTCTGTGTGGAGTTTGCATGTTCTCCCCGTGTCCGCGTGGGTTTCCTCCGGGTGCTCCGGTTTCCCCCACAGTCCAAAGACATGCAGGTTAGGTTAACTGGTGACTCTAAATTGACCGTAGGTGTGAATGTGAGTGTGAATGGTTGTCTGTGTCTATGTGTCAGCCCTGTGATGACCTGGCGACTTGTCCAGGGTGTACCCCGCCTTTCGCCCGTAGTCAGCTGGGATAGGCTCCAGTTTGCCTGCGACCCTGTAGAAGGATAAAGCGGCTAGAGATAATGAGATGAGATGAGATGGATGTATGGTAAGTAATGTGCCAAGCTAACAACACAGAGCTCTAGAATCTTTCAGCTGGTTCCTGTTGCACTTTGTATATTATTTGTAAAAAAAAAAAAAGTAAAACTAAATCAACCCTAACCCTAACACTGCAATCCCGCTATAATGAACTTCTTGGGAGATGTCCAAAGAGTTTGTGATAACCAAAAAGTTCATAATACTGAAATGGACCCACTTGTCACATCAAACACTCACTCTTATGTAAAACAAGACCAACTGTGTTTAATTTATATGTACGCTTAATTCACTTACATATTTACGAAGTAATGGAAATAAGTCACTCTTAAGTAAAGGAAATAAATCACACTCAGTATCATGCTTGCTGCAGCTTGTTCCTTTTCAGCCCATCATGTTGATTGCAGCTATGGACGAAGTCTCAAAGCTCTTTTTCTTTTGCTTTAAAAGTTGAAATTGAATTTTTCAAGATACCATATTGTTTAGACACCTCGAATTGCTACTCACATACACACACAGCACCATTAAGACTAATTACCATGCACCTGTTCCGGATTAGAGCATAATCGCAGCGCACACTTATAAGAATTCTCATTATACACAGACTTTGCGAAGTATACATGCTGTACTTTGTGTCTCACATTACCAAGCCTTTTGTAGCACTGTGTTGATATTCTGGTTTCCGACTCTGTTTTGTATTTTGTATTTTGTCCTTTGTCTCTGCCTTTGATATCCTGTCTGTGCTCGCTTGCTCATTGTCTGTTTCTCGACTGAGTTTTGATCACTGATTTGGATCTGTTTGCCAGCATGTTTTAATAAAACTTTTCCAGCAATTACATCAGTCTATCGCTTGCATTTTCAGACAGAGTATCTTACAGTATGTTTACAAGAAGCCATGATGACAGTGCTTACACAGTAAAAATGAGAGTAAAACTGCTTTTAGCTCATAAAATAGTTGTTTTAAGGGATTTTCTGATGTCAGTGATCACCGTTCTTAATAATTGTTAGTGATCAACACCTAAGCGAGCCTAGTTAAGCCTTTGTTTTATGGCGTTAACATGTATTATTAACTTGACTGCGGACCTGTTTACTTATTGTTTGTCTCTGGGGGAAGAAGAACGCATGGCTCAGTGATTTTTTTTTTTGAAGACTCCGATTCTTTGTCATTAAAGGCAGGGGACACAAACTTAGTTTGTTATGTGCAAAATTTTGTAGTAAAAGAGTTTGTTATAGCAGGGTTGCAGTGTATTGTTAAAATCATTATGCTAACAAGTATGAAGGCTATGTTAAGCAGTAAATTGTTTTGAAACTCTGATTGAGATGTAGCTACCATTGTATCCTCAAAACTGCTCTAATCAGGGGAACAAATGCTCAATAGCAGACTGGAAGATTGACTTCTGAATAGAAACATCTAAGGCTACATCCACACGACAACAGCAACGATATTTTTTTTTTTAAATATTGCGTCCACATGGGCAACGGATCAGTAAAATATCAGGTACATATGGCAACGCAACGCTTGCTGAAAACGATGCAATACACATGCCACACCTCTACGTGCGCTGTAAGACGGTCCCATCAGAGACACCAGAACAATAGAAGAAGTAGACGCATGCGCATAAACCCCTTCTTCTGTAGCATCAGCCACATAAAGTTTTGATTATTAATCAATAGCGTAAAACGAAAGGCGTGGAAAGAGGAATGAATGGGGGTTGATGGAAGCCGGTACGCCAACATTCTGATATCCTCCAGAATTCTTTAATGGTCCGGAATAAATTGAATGCTACACGTTGATGGATTACTTTGTTCTTCTACGCCCTTTTTGAGGAATGTATTGTTGGACTTAAACCAACATCTGAAGAGGTGAGATCGCTCCTTTTTTTTTCCTATTTTTGCTGGCGGGATTGTTTTTGTTTTTGGAAAGCGCACGGGCGGTGCGTGGTTTGGCACTGCTTCCGCAGTGTTTGGACTAAAGACTCTGCCCTAAGGGCTATTCTCTCACTCTCTCTCTCTCTCTCTCTCACTTTGCACCATTACACAATAAATATTCACAGTGAAAATATTTTGTAAGCACGTTTCATGAACCAAGTTATAGGATTTGTTGACAACTCGCATCGAGTTCGTTACACTTCTACCCGGCGTGAAGCACTGACAGTCATGTGGTTGTGACATCATCGTAAACAAATCCGTTCTACTCATCCAGACGACTTCGCAACGGCGCCGTTGCCAGATTTTTCCACTCTGGAACCCATACTCAAAAGATTTCGTTTTGGGGCACCCAAAACGCCGGTGCTGTGTGGATGCCAGGCTGAAACGATAAACAATTTTATCAGATTCACCTGAATCCGTTGCCGTGTGGACAGGGCCTAAGAGTTGTATGCACCAATTGTTAGGGGTCCAAGCATTAATTAAAGCCATGGCCTAATGGTTAGAAAAGCAGCTTTGGGACCAAAAGTTTGCCAGTTTGAGTCCCTGGACCAGCAGGAATGGCTGAAGTGCACTTGAGCAAGGCACCTAACCTCCAACTGCTCCCCAGGCTGCTCTGGGTATGTTGTACATCGCTCTGGATAAAAGCGTCTGCTAAATGCCTGTAATGTAAATACTGTTAAAACTATTATTATTATTTTGACATGACTCCTTTTGCTTGCTAAACATAATAGATTATAGCAGTTGGGACTTCAACCAGCCACGCCAACATGTTCTCCATCATCTAAGAATAATTTTATTGGTGTTCATCTGTATGTTGTTAGAAAGGCTATGATTGCTAACACTATCCTTCTCATTTGTACTCCAGGATCCTGGTTTGACCCTGATCTGTCTCTGTAGAGTTTCAGATGTTCTCCCCATGTCAGTATGGGTTTCCTCAGGGATCTCCAGTTTCCTCCCACCTCCCAAAAATATGCCGGTGAAATGGCAGTCATGATTGCCCCTAGGTGGGAATGTGTGTGTGAATGGTTGTCTGTGTCTATGGCCCTGTCCACACGGCAACGGATTCAGGTGAATCTGATAAAATTGTTTATCGTTTCAGCCTGGCGTCCACACGGCACCGACATTTTGGGTGCCCCAAAATGAAATCTTTTGAGTATGGGTTCCAGAGTGAAAAAATCTGGCAATGGCGCCGTTACGAAGTCGTCTGGATGAGTAGAACGGATTTGTTTACGATGACGTCACAACCACATGACTGTCAGTGCTTCACGCCGGGTAGAAGTGTAATGAACTCGATGCGAGTTGTCAACAAAGCCTATAACTTGGTTTATGAAACGCGCTTACAAAATATTTTCACTGTGAATATTTATTGTGTAATGGTGCAAAGTGAGAGAGAGAGAGAGAGAGAGAGAGAGAGAGAATAGCCCTTAGGGCAGAGCCTTTAGTCCAAACACTACGGAAGCAGTACCAAACCGCGCACCGCCCATGCACTTTCCAAAAACAAAAACAATTCCGCCAGCAAACATAGGGGAAAAAAAAGGAGCGATCTCACCTCTTCAGATGTTGGTTTAAGTCTGACAATACATTCCTCAAAAAGGGCGTAGAAGAACAAAGTAATCCATCAACATGTAGCATTCAATTTATTCCGGACCATTAAAGAATTCTGGAGGATATCAGAATGTTGGCGTACCGGCTTCCATCTACCCCCATTCATTCCTCTTTCCGCGTCTTTCGTTTTACGCTACTGATTAATAATCAAAACTTTATGTGGCTAATGCTACAGAAGAAGGGGTTTATGCGCTTGCGTCTACTTCTTCTATTGTTCTGGTGTCTCCGATGGGACTGTCTTACAGCGCACGTAGTGGTGTGGCATGTGTATTGCATCATTTTCAGCAAGTGTTGCGTTGCCATATGAACCTGAAATTTTACTGATCCATTGCCCATGTGGACGCGATATTTAAAAAAAATAAAAATCTCGTTGCCGTTGTCGTGTGGATGTAGCCTATGTGTCAGCCCTGTGATGACCTGGTGACTTGTCCAGGGTGTACCCCGCCTTTCGCCTGTAGTCAGCTGGGATAGGCTCCAGCTTGCCTGCAACCCTGTGGAACAGGATAAAGCGTCTGGAGATAATGAGATGAGAGATCTTCAGTTTCCTTCCACCTCCCAAAAATATGCCGGTGAAATGGCAGTCATGATTGCCCCTAGGTGGGAATGTGTGTGTGAATGGTGCCATATGATGGACTGTTGTCCCAGCCAGTCCAATACAATAGTCCTGGCTCATGTCCAAGTGTTACTCTGAATCCACCGCAATTGTGACTAGAGTAAAGCTGTTACTATAGATACTAGTACATATACATTATACATACCTTTGAGTTGTCATTCACTTCAATCAACATGTTTAAATATTTTGACCTAGCCCTCAGGTACGAAAGATGACTCCACCCACTCATCCCTGTACTGTACATATGGGTTTGAGTCTCTCCCTAAGGTGATGCTGTACTATGCACACATAAACAATCATCAGTAATAGTGTGTAGTCTTCATACTACTTTATTTATCTGTTTCTCTCTCGCTATCAACTTTCATCTCCTTGTTTGTGAAGAATAAAGCTGCCATCTTTACTGATGCTCATGACCCTTATTATTACCCTTATTATAAATGATTGCCATGTTTTTTTGTAACCCCCTTCGCAAATTCATGGTGAAATGTAGCATCTCCTTGTCACAAATCTAAGATTTAAGTGTAATCAGTAGGAGAATTAAAATTATTCCGCAAAGCTGATTTCCTGATGCCGATGTGGAGCATTTTCTAAATGACGATGAGTCATACTCTGATTCAAGGGCTCAAGGGATCACTATGGTCCAAAGGTAAAGTCGAAATAAATTAATCATTTTCTCTCCCTCTCTGTCTCGGTGTTTTCACTACCTCATTAAAATGTATTTACCAAAAAAAAAAAATCATAAAACATTCACCAGATTTCAGTTCATTATCATCCAGAACAGGAGGGTGTTTGGATCTTTTACCAGAAGGTATAAAATGTCAGCAGTGAACGCAAATTCCAGCATCTGCAAAGCTTACAATGTTTATCTCATAAAAATCAATATGAGATCCTTCATTTACAAGTGTGTTTGACTGTCTGTCTGCATTTCTGGCCCCATGTACATCGTATCCTACTATTGATTCCACTGTATAGAGATATTTGGTATTTCGCAAAGGAACATGGGGCTGTCTTCAGGGTTGAGTTAAGAGCGTGTAGTCAGGCGGTGTGTCTCAGTTATACACGATTCTGACCTTTGGCTTAAGCTTATTTTTCTTCTGTGATATCTCCTCAAGTGATTAAGTTCAGCAGTACTTTATTAGCTCATCTGACCGACAGATGATGAGCTTATCCCATCATGTGTTGTCCGTTGTCCGTCCGGCGTCGTCCACGTTTCATGGAAATCACTTTTTCTCTCTCAATTCTTCACCGATTTTTATTCTTTTTGGCAGGAAGGTCGGTCTGCCTGGGGTGCATAAAGCTTCTACCCAAATTTGTATAATTGCAATTATTAATGAAGATATGGAGTAATTAAGTCCTAATGAGCAGTTTCCATACAAATCGCTTCTTCTCCCTCAATTCTTCACCGATTTTGATTCTTTCTGGCATGAAGGTAGGGGTACCTAGGGTGCATATAACTTGTACCCAGATTTGCTTCATTACAATTATTAACGAAGTTAACAAAAATTGCTTCTTCTCAGTCAATTCCTCACCATTTTGGATTCTTTCTGGCAAATATGGTAAGTCAGTATTCCTAGGGTGTATATAGCTTCTATATATAGATTGATTAGATTTATTAGCTTGTATATAGTGTATATAGCTTGCAACATTTATTGTGCAAGGTGGCCAACTTTAGATCATTCCTTCTGGACTAGACGGGCCTGGAGTGAGCTACGCCATCATTGAAGGTCTTGTTTCAAATTTACATTGCTTTCAAATGCATTATTTGTGTTGCAAATATATGCAAAAAACTATGGAATGCAATTTGAAGCCAGTATTCAGTACTTAAAGGGGACACTTTTCAAGTCCTCAATTGTGAGATCCTTTTGTAAAGATTGTGAGGTTTTGTTTTTGTTTTTTTTTATTTGAAAAAACGCCTTGGTTCTTTTTTCTCATGGATAAGACAGACATCTTTAAATGAGAACTCTGTCAGCCAAACCCACAGAAGGAAGCCATAGAAAATTGGTTAGAGAAGCAGCTTCAGGACCAAAAGGTTGCTGGTTTAATTCCCTGGACCAGCAGGAATGAAGTGCCCTTCAGCAAGGCACCTAACCCCCAACTGCTCCCCAGGCGGCTCTGGGTGTGTTGTACGTTGCTCTGGATAAGAGTGTCTGCTAAACGTCATTAATGTAATGTGATGTGCAGTTCATGAAGGAGTCGTTCTTTTTGAACAACTCTTTTTAGTGAGCCATTCATACTAGTTCAACTGAGTCATTCTTTTTTCTAATTATATAATAAAAATATATATTTTTGTAATTATATATTTATATAGATATTTATGAAGTGTATATATGGAATGTAGTATATATTTAATTTTGTAATTAAATATTTATATAGATATTTATGAAATGTATATATATGGTATGTAGTATATATTTTTGTAATTATATATTTATGTAGAGGGCGGCACGGTGGTGTAGTGGTTAGCGCTGTCGCCTCACAGCAAGAAGGTCCTGGGTTCGAGCCCCGGGGCCGGCGAGGGCCCTTCTGCGCGGAGTTTGCATGTTCTCCCCGTGTCTGCGTGGGTTTCCTCCGGGTGCTCCGGTTTCCCCCACAGTCCAAAGACATGCAGGTTCGGTTAACTGGTGACTCTAAATTGACCGTAGGTGTGAATGTGAGTGTGAATGGTTGTCTGTGTCTATGTGTCAGCCCTGTGATGACCTGGCGACTTGTCCAGGGTGTACCCCGCCTTTCGCCCGTAGTCAGCTGGGATAGGCTCCAGCTTGCCTGCGACCCTGTAGAAGGATAAAGCGGCTACAGATAATGAGATGAGATGAGATATTTATGTAGATATTCATGAAGTGTATATATGGTATATATTTTTATAGGTGTATTAATGTAGTTTGGATTTCGGGGTAGTTAAAAAGGGGTGGGAAATTAAAAAAAGCATTGTACTTCTTCCCACTCCTTTTTCGAACAATGTGCGGTGTATTGTAATGTCTTAGCTCTTTATGTTATTTTATTTATTCTTTTTTTTGTCACTTTCTCGTTTTCTTTCTTTTGTATGTACAAATAGTTACATACATTTTTTTATACATGTTCGAAATAAATAAATTCATTCATTCATTCATTCATTCATTCATAATTCAGCTGCTCCTGGTCAACTGCATGTAATCGGTCAGAAAACTTTGGTTTCGTTAAGCAGTGCACATAACAATGGGTTAATAACAATCAACAAAGAGCAAGAAAGTGTAGACTGTTGAAATGTAGACTCTTAAGAAATACCCAGTTCAGTTCCTCAAACTGTTCAAAAGAGTTCACAAAAATGACTCAGCCTGCCCATCACTGCACAGAATTGTTTTGCTGTTTTTATGATGACATCCAGATGTTTGTTTGCATATCAAACAAATATTCCCCAAACTACATCCATATAATATTTACATAGCCTACGTGCCCTATCATGATGATTTTTTATTTAATTTTTTTTTTTTTTTTTGGGGGGGGGGGGGGGGGGGGGGGGTTTGAATGATTTACTTAAGGATTGTGAACTGGTGGTCGACTCCAACAGAGTTGGCACGACTCCATCGTTCAATATCATTTTTGTAGCAGTGCAGCTGACAACAAGAGCAGCTCCTGTGCTTAGCTTGCATCGACGTAATGCTACCAGGTCTGGTGCTTGTGAGGAAAAAAATGGCATATCTTCACAAAGGTAGTTCTTCTTCTGTGGGTGGAGATACTCAGATGGCAGGTGGTATAATGTTTATGAGCTCTGCTCTTGACATAAGAAGGGGAGCCAAATCTGAATGGCTTGCTGAAGCACATGTTTTCTGGAATAGGCAACTCAAAAGAAACTGACTGGGTTGTCTGAGTTTGGTTTTCAGTTGATACCTAAATAAATGTGCACAAGCCCTGAAACAGTTAATTTTTCATAATATGTCCTCTTTACATCAGTGGCGGCTGCTGGTTTTTAAAACAGGGGAAGCCCATTTTACTCATTCATCGTAAAACCTGTAGGCCGGATATCAAAGCATAGAAAGGTGTGCCCCATTAGCATAGTGAACTAGACAACCCTACCTAGTGGCAGAAAGTATTTTTGCTTGTACATTTCATGTTATAGTCTGGCTTGCCAGGCTAGTGCCTCATATCCTTAATAAAAAATATCAAACATCCAAAAATCACTGGCTATTCAACGAAGAGCCTTGAACATCATACCCTGATATGCAACACAGAGTCTTTAACACAACACCCAGCTGTGCAACACATCCTTGAACATCTTCTGCAACACAGTCTGGAAATCCATAACCAGGTAGGCTATGCAACACACAGAACCTTGAATATTATACCCAGGTATAACCTATAACACAGAGCCCACCATTCTCTTAACATTACTGAACAATATACACACTTCAGATTCATGAACATGAACACTATTTATACACAAATTCTGCCCTCCGCTCTTTTTCCAGAAAATGGTCTGTGACCCTGTCATACCAGCTGGTTGTGCCTTCCAGAGACTTCACCAATTTCTGTTAGCAGCTAGCACTGCAGATCCCAATAAGCCTCAAGCTAGCCTACAACCAGATTGAACTACAAATGAAATAAACGAGTGAATTCACGAATGATCAAACTGATAGAATGGATGAAAGTTAACGGAGCACAACAAGTAATATTTACATTTATTTACAGAGTAATGTACAGAGACATCAATGAGAAGAAACGTTTATATGAAAAGAAATTCAGACAGCACTTTGGCACACGACTACACTTTCTCGACATCCGCTAGGGACTGACTGATCATGCTTCCGTGTTCCTCGCCGAAGTACCGCCCTCCTCATGTCTTTCAAACACCACTTCCAATAATCCTTTATCAGCCCGGCTTCTTGTCCCTCCCACTGTCTCGTTTAGTCCCAGAGAAGCCCGGCTTCCCTGGAAGTGACGATTTTGTTGATTTTAACCAATAACAACTAGCCGAAATTGGCTGTTCAGAGCCGTCTCATAGACTGCAACGGATACCCGGCTGTCAGTCAGTGTTGCCAGATACTGCTGACGTTTTCCATCCCAAAATATGTTCAAAACCCGCCAAAATGCACTTAAAACCGCCCAATCTGGCTACACTGCTGCCAGTCCATAGAGCCCATTGAAGTAAGAAAGGTTACAGCCTGGCAGCAAATGTGATTCTCGTAGCGAACTGCAAGTTCGTCAGACATCACTCAAATAAGTTACAGGATAGTCATCTCATCTCATTATCTCTAGCCGCTTTATCCTTCTACAGGGTCGCAGGCAAGCTGGAGCCTATCCCAGCTGACTACGGGCGAAAGGCGGGGTACACCCTGGACAAGTCGCCAGGTCATCACAGGGCTGACACATAGACACAGACAACCATTCACACTCACATTCACACCTACGGTCAATTTAGAGTCACCAGTTAACCTAACCTGCATGTCTTTGGACTGTGGGGGAAACCGGAGCACCCGGAGGAAACCCACGCGGACACGGGGAGAACATGCAAACTCCACACAGAAAGGCCCTCGCCGGCCCCGGGGCTCGAACCCGGACCTTCTTGCTGTGAGGCGACAGCGCTAACCACTACACCACCGTGCCGCCCTACAGGATAGTTATGAACATAAATACAATCTTGGGCATATATTATGTTATGCAAGTTATTGTTTTAATGAGAATTCAATGTCGTAGACGCCGCAGTTTGGGGAGAGAATTTTAGGGGAAGCTCGGCTTCCCTTGTTGTCTCTGAGAAATCGCCCCTGCTTTACATATGACCAAGTACTTAAGATGAGCTATTTTAGGTGAGTGCTTGGTCAGCTTATCCTTCAAACCATGAGCGCAGTGTCATCGTTGGTGGATTTTCTTTTTGTTGTTGTTTGTTTGTTGTTA
The DNA here is from genome assembly GCF_027579695.1 of Neoarius graeffei. Classification (NCBI taxonomy): domain Eukaryota; kingdom Metazoa; phylum Chordata; class Actinopteri; order Siluriformes; family Ariidae; genus Neoarius; species Neoarius graeffei. The sequence continues at coordinate 42,584,122 of NC_083595.1, read as the reverse complement.
CAGAAGAGCATGTTCAATAAAAAAAAATATATATTTCATCAATTCATCAACTTAAAATTCAATCCAGAACATGAAAGGAAAAATAATGCTGAATCAAGTGCTATTTTATCAGCTGCTGTATAATGAATACAAAGGCCATTTTCGTCAAACTTAATTTGCAGTAATTATAAGTGCAATTTTGATTAATTCATTATAATTACAACTAGGGCTATTCATGCAGGTTATTCAAATTCTATTAAATTCATTCATTCAATTCATTCTATTAGATATTTACTTCAATGCTTGCCACCTTTTCATTTATATATCATTGTATTGCATATTTTTATTTTTCGTTTTTGTATCTTACATTGTATGACACTGGAAACAAAAGTGTGTGTGGGGTGGAGGGGGGACCGCCACTTCCTTGTTCAGTCCACAGTTTCTATTTCGTTTTTTTTTTCAGGTTTGTGTGTAACACAATTGAAAAATCATCTTGGAAGCTTCTACTCAAGAAAAATCTGGCAACCTTAGAGTTACTAACTACATGTAGGTACATTAATTTGCATAATCTGAATGGCGCACCATGAAAATCGACTTAAGTAGCTGCGTAACCCACCTCTGAATATGCATAATTTTCTCTGTATAAATACAGACATACCTTTTTGGCTTAAATCACAGAATCTGAACACAGCCCTTTGTGTATCAGCATCATGATCATCATCGTGTGTTTTACAATAACTTTTTTTTTAAATTAGCCACACTGATAGAATCTCATCCAAAATTCTAACAGATCATCCTGACAAATGGTGTGATATCACACACACACACACACACACACACACACACACACACACACACACACACACACACACACACACACACACCGGCCACTTTAATAGGAACTTGTTCTTGAGTCTAAGATCCCTGTTCTTGGCTGCAGGAGTGGAACCCAATGTGGTCTTCTGCTTGTGCATGCTGAGATGCTTTTCTGCTCAGCACGGTTGTAAAGAGTGATTATATGAGTTGCTATATCCTTCCTGACAGCACGAACCAATCTGGCCATTTTCTTCTGACCTCTCTTATCAACAAGACGTTTCCACCCACAGAACTGTCACTCACTCACTCACTAACTCAGTGTTTTTTGTTTCTTGCACCATTCTGTGTAAACTCTAGAGACTGTTGTGTGTGAAAACCCCAGGAGATCAGCAGTTTCTGAAATATTCAAACCAGTCCATTTGGCTCAAACCAACACTCGTGCCACATTGAAAGAAAGTCACACTTTGGGATCACAACGTTTGATCCATTCTGATGTTTGACGTGAAGATTAACTAAAGCTCCTGATTTGGATCTGCATGATTTGATGCATTGTGCTGCTGTCAAGTGTTTGGCTGATTAGAGAACTGCCTCAAACAGCAGGTGGATGGGTGTTTCTAATAAAGTGGCCAGTGAGTGTATTTCCCAGTTTTACTCTATCTCACCTTCAATCAATTTCTGGAAACCTTTTGCACAAAATCAATCTGGCTACACAAACATGTTATGGTCTTTCTCAGGCATGCAGGACATGTAGTCACATGGTATTGAGTGCATTTCCACACCTGTCACACATATAAGTTTGCCTTCGGGGTCAGACAGGGATGCCCATGTATTCAATTTCACCTGCAACCTCCACCCATAATGAACAAAACACATCTGCCATCTCATTTTCTTTGTACCCTGGGACAGCTACAGTGGGTCTGTCATGACCCTTTTAAGTTCATAAAGAGTCAAGTGCATTCATCAACATATCCTTTTAATTACCGACACAATGGCACGGGTGGGGTTCATCAAACCTGTTGCGGCAGATGGAAAAGGGAACAAAGTGAGAACAAAACCAACATCCGTGAGTGAAAAATCCCACAGCTGTAATTTCACTACAGTTGATGGTTGACAGCAAGCAGTACAGCATATCAATGCACGTCCTGTCCTCCACACATCTGTTTCAAAGAAGCAGATAACAAAAGCGGGAAGATAAAATAGCTACAGTATTCTGAGGAACCCATATTTAAGCACTGTGCATGCCTTTCATGTTTAATACATGTATGATAACCATCTCACCTTTCTCCAGCAGTAGACATAGCGGGCCGATCAATCTTGTTGGGACATGACAGAGGTGTTGTGCTGGCCATAAACCTGGGAGAGCTTATCTACAGTCTGTGCATTTATCACAGCAACACCTTGTGAAGTCTTACATGTTTATATACAGTGGTGCTTGAAAGTTTGTGAACCCTTTAGAATTTTCTATATTTCTGCATACGGTACATATGACCTAAAACAACATCAGATTTTCACACAAGTCCTAAAAGAGAATCCAGTTAAACAAATCAGACAAAAATATTATACTTGGTCATTTATTTATTGAGGAAAATGATCCAATATTACATAATCTGTGAGTGGCAAAAGTATGTGAACCTTTGCTTTCAGTATCTGGTGTGACCCCCTTGTGCAGCAATAACTGTAACTAAACGTTTCCAGTAACTGTTGATCAGTGCTGCACACCGGCTTGGAGGAATTTTAGCCCGTTCCTCCGTACAGAACAGCTTCAACTCTGGGATGTTGGTGGGTTTCCTCATGTGAACTGCTCACTTCAGGTCCTTCCACAACATTTCCATTGGATTAAGGTCAGGACTTTGACTTGGCCATTCCAAAACATTAACTTTATTCTTCTTTAACCATTCTTTGGTAGAACGACTTGTGTGATTAGGGTCTTGCTGCATGACCCACCTTCTCTTGAGATTCAGTCCATGGACAGATGTCCTGACATTTTCCTTTAGAACTCACTGGTATAATTCAGAATTCATTGTTCCATCAATGATGGCAAGCCGTCCAGGCCCAGATGGAGCAAAACAGACCCAAACCATGATACTACCACCACCACCACCATGTTTCACAGATGGGATAAGGTTCTTATGCTGGAATGCAGTGTTTTTCCTTTCTCCAAAAATAATGCTTCTCATTTAAACCAAAAAGTTATATTTTGGTCTCATCCGTCCACAAAACATTTTTCCAATAGCCTTCTGGCTTGTCCACGTGATCTTTAGCAAACTGCAGATGAGCAGCAATGTTCTTTTTGGAGAGCAGTGGCCTTCTCCTTGCAATCCTGCCATGCACACCATTGTTGTTCAGTGTTCTGCTGATGGTGGACTCATGAACATTAGCCAATGTGAGGGAGGCCTTCAGTTGCTTAGAAGTTACCCTGGAGTCCTTTGTGACCTCACTGACTATCACACGGCTTGCTCTTAGAGTGATCTTTGTCGGTCGACCACTCCTGGGGAGGGTAATGATGGTCTTGAATTTCCTCCATTTGTACACAATCTGTCTGACTGTGGATTGGTGGAGTCCAAACTCTTTAGAGATGGTTTTGTAACCTTTTCCAGCCTGATGAGCATCAGCTACACTTTTTCTGTGTCAGGGGTGGTGAGATGTGGTGTGATAGGATCCAAAAGCAGAACACTGACAAGTAATCCCATTAAAAAAGGTGATTTAATTGAAGAAAAAAGTTAACAAACGAAAAATAGCAAAAATAGTCCAGACAAAACTTGGAACAAAAAGTGAGGCAGGCAAGGACAAAAAACGCTAGCACAAAGAACATGAAAATAGTCCAGACAAAAACTTTGAGACAAAAAACGAGGCAGGCAAGGATAAAAAACGCTAGCATAAAAAACATGAAAAAGACAAAACGTTAGAGCAAAAACCGTGACAAGAAACAGGCAAAACAGAGAGCAAAAATCCAAGAGGCAATAAGGGTGCAGAGACAACATGAAAAAACCAACGAAACCTTCTGGCAAGGTCCCCTTCTGAGAACGGCCTTTTTATACACAGCAGAGCAAACCAGGAAGTGAATGCCGGCAAGATGAAAGTCCCGTCCCGGATCCAGATTAGCGCTGAAATGGGAGATAAAAAAAAATCTCTGGAGTGGAAGTCCGGGTCGGAGCATGACATTCTGAGGTCCTCAGAAATCTCCTTTGTCCGTGCCATGATACACTTCCACAAAACATGTGTTGTGAAGGTAAGACTTTGATAGATCCCTGTTCTTTAAATAAAACAGGGTGCCCACTCACACCTGATTGTCATCCCATTGATTGAAAACACCTGACTCTAATTTCACCTTCAAATTAACTGCTAATCCTAGAGGTTCACATACTTTTGCCACTCACAGACATGTAATATTGGATCATTATCCTCAATAAATAAATGACCAAGTATAATATTTTTGTCTCATTTGTTTAACTGGGTTCTCTTTATCTACTTTTAGGACTTGTGTGAAAATCTGATGTTTTAGGTCATATTTATGCAGAAATATAGAAAATTCTAAAGGGTTCACAAACTTTCAAGCACCACTGTAGATCAGTGCTATGGGAAGCTTATTTCCAATATTACCAGTTTTGCTAAATGTATGGTATTATAGTGTTCAAGATGGTTCAGGCCAAACAGAAATTTTGGTATTGATTATCTGGTTTAAGAAAATTCACATGTATTTTAGCCATCTAAAAACTTGGCTTATTATTAGCTCATCCGGCCAACACGTGATGAGCTTATGCATTTTGTCCTAAATTTCAATGAATGCATGCATTGAAATTTGGTGGCAATGTTTTCATCAGCAAACTAAGCTATGAACAATCGCATTTGGAATTACTTCCTGATGCTCGGGAAAGCATTGCTACCAAACGTCTCACTTTCATTGATAACCCATCGCAAAGCATGGCGAGCTATAGTGTGACCATAACCTTTGCTGTATGTGATGTATGCTCTTCAAACTCTGTGATTAAGTTATTATCAAGCATGTAAGGAGCTGAGTAAGGCAAGGATAGCTATAAGTTTCCATACAACTGGGTAGTCAAAGTTAGCACGCTTTTTATAGTTAATCAATATTGACTGCCTGTGCAAGTGGATTATTTATTTATCACAAAGTGTTTGGCAATTAAAATATTTGAAATGGAGTTCCTTATATAAGGTATTGTTTTATAATTCATGTAAGAAATGATTGGTTTGCCTCCTTCCATGCTCACACACCAACCCCCCCCCCCCCCCCCCCCCCGAATATTTAACAGTTATTCCACGAAACCGAGTCGTACATGAGCTGATAGCCGATGAGGCACGTAACATCAAGTTGGCTATAAGCAATGTACGACGAGATTGAGTGGAATAACTGTTTTATTCCATCCACATTCACTGGATTTTGAGAAGCAAAGCATTTTTATTTCTATTTTTTCCAAATTCGATAAATAAAAACTTTATGCAAAGCGTCTGACAAAATCATTTCTGCTTAGAATGTAAACAAACCGCCAAAATGACAGTCGTAATTTGTGAAAAATGCTGTAATAATAATTCTTGAAAAATAATTTTTAAAAAACGCTCTTACCATCAAATACTTTTATTCCATATTTCGTTGCTTTTTCTTTTGTACTTTTTGGGGTTTTGTTTTCGAGTAGAGCTTTTATTTCATCCTCGGTTGGTTCTGCAATATGCTCCACCATTTTGTTTTTCTCTACTCAAGGTATATGAGCTGATATCCTAGTAGTAGAGTAGCCAATCAGAGCACATAATTGGTCATATCCAGTGAATGTGGATAGAATAAATTATGCTATATACAACCCCGATTCCAAAAAAGTTAGGACAAAGAACAAATTGTAAATAAAAACGGAATGCAATAATTTACCATACAAATCTCAAAAACTGATATTGTATTCACAATAGAACATAGACAACATATCAAATGTCGAAAGTGAGACATTTTGAAATGTCATGCCAAATATTGGCTCATTTGAAATTTCATGACAGCAACACATCTCAAAAAAGTTGGGACAGGGGCAATAAGAGGCTGGAAAAGTTAAAGGTGCAAAAAAGGAACAGCTGGAGGACCAAATTGCAACTCATTAGGTCAATTGGCAATAGGTCATAAACATGACTGGGTATAAAAAGAGCATCTTGGAGTGGCAGCGGCTCTCAGAAGTAAAGATGGGAAGAGGATCACCAATCCCCCTAATTCTGCGCCGACAAATAGTGGAGCAATATCAGAAAGGAGTTCGACAGTGTAAAATTGCAAAGAGTTTGAACATATCATCATCTACAGTGCAGAATATCATCAAAAGATTCAGAGAATCTGGAAGAATCTCTGTGCGTAAGGGTCAAGGCCGGAAAACCATACTGGGTGCCCGTGATCTTCGGGCCCTTAGACAGCACTGCATCACATACAGGCATGCTTCTGTATTGGAAATCACAAAATGGGCTCAGGAATATTTCCAGAGAACATTATCTGTGAACACAATTCACCGTGCCATCCGTTGTTGCCAGCTAAAACTCTATAGTTCAAAGAAGAAGCTGTATCTAAACATGATCCAGAAGTGCAGACGTCTTCTCTGGGCCAAGGCTCATTTAAAATGGACTGTGGCAAAGTGGAAAACTGTTCTGTGGTCAGACGAATCAAAATTTGAAGTTCTTTATGGAAATCAGGGATGCCGTGTCATTCGGACTAAAGAGGAGAAGGACGACCCAAGTTGTTATCAGCGCTCAGTTCAGAAGCATGCATCTCTGATGGTATGGGGTTGCATTAGTGCATGTGGCATGGGCAGCTTAGACATCTGGAAAGACACCATCGATGCTGAAAGGTATATCCAGGTTCTAGAGCAACATATGCTCCCATCCAGACGACGTCTCTTTCAGGGAAGACCTTGCATTTTCTAACATGACAATGCCAAACCACATACTGCATCAATTACAGCATCATGGCTGCGTAGAAGAAGGGTCCGGGTACTGAACTGGCCAGCCTGCAGTCCAGATCTTTCACCCATAGAAAACATTTGGCGCATCATAAAACGGAAGATACGACAAAAAAGACCTAAGACAGTTGAGCAACTAGAATCCTACATTAGACAAGAATGGGTTAACATTCCTATCCCTAAACTTGAGCAACTTGTCTCCTCAGTCCCCAGACATTTACAGACTGTTGTAAAGAGAAAAGGGGATGTCTCACAGTGGTAAACATGGCCTTGTCCCAACTTTTCTGAGATGTGGCGTTGTCATGAAATTTAAAATCACCTAATTTTTCTCTTTAAATGATACATTTTCTCAGTTTAAACATTTGATATGTCATCTATGTTCTATTCTGAATAAAATATGGAATTTTGAAACTTCCACATCATTGCATTCCGTTTTTATTTACAATTTGTACTTTGTCTCAACTTTTTTGGAATCGGGGTTCGCTTTGCACAGTAACAGCCAGTAGAAACATCCTGGAAAAGGGCTAGTTTTGATTTTGAGTACGTTACAGAGCCTGACTTTTGTACTTTTACATGAGTAAAGAAGCTAAGTCAGTCCTTCTACTTTTATCAGAGTATTTTTTTTACACAAGTGTCTGTACTTCTTCTTAATTAAAGAATGTGCATACTTTTGCAACTTCTAATCTTAGGAGAAGTGTTTTAACATTTTACATAACCACAGTAGTACATTAGGCTACAATAATATAAGGGACTGCATAGTTTTAAGCCTTAACTCCAATACCAAGACTCAAGTTTGTAATTGGACTCATTATAAGCTTTGGTTTGAGCTATCTCTACATCCAAGATGCACAAATGTGAACATAATGATGTTTTCTGAGCCTAATTGGCACCTCTGTGCTGAAAATGTTCATAGTTGGCGAGACTGCCATGGAAAAGTCCTGCGATCAATATGAATTTCAGCACTTGCTTCTTAAAGGTATCCATAAATATCTCCTAAACAGCCAACAGGACCAGCTCTAGGGTGGAATATAAAGTTTCATTGCAGCCGAGCCTTTTTGCTACTTTATGTATTAGGCTAACATCGTTATCACAGGCAGACGATGCAGGCTCAAATCATCCCAGGTTCTTTAAGTGTTCATTTGATAATTAAGGACTCACGGGCTTTTAAAAGGCTTCTCTTTGGACTCTGTATCTGACAGGGAAACACTCTGTTGTAGGGTTCTACACAGAATCGTTAAGAGTTCCCTCAGAGCCTTAAGGCTTCTACATTTTCTCAGAGTGAAACTGTTTAACTTATTTAGTTTGTATGACCTTAAAAATAGAGAACAAGTCAGCTGGTGTTTTTCCGAGATATTGTAGGCCACTGTGCAAAATGGTAAAGCCTGGGGTGTATTTTAATTGGTATTCTAAAAAAAAGTCTGCAGTGTGATCATAAACTATGACTAACCATTAGGACAAAAGCCTAGTTAGGACAAAATATTTACCACTGCAGTAACAAAAACTTTCCAAATTCATAAAAGGAGAGCTGAAACATAAACATTTATAAACTTTTTTTTTTTTGGCTGGCACACTGGTACAGTGGGTAGCGTTGCCACCTCACAGGAACTGTACTGTTCTTTGAAAAGATGAGAAGTTGGTGCTTTGATGATGGTGGTAGAGCACACTACTAACACATTGCTTCAAAATCTCCCACCTGGGTTGAGATCTGGTGAGTGTGAAGACAACTGAGTATCATTTATATTATTAGCTCATCCAACCGACAGGCAATGAGCTTATGCCATCATGCGTTGTCTGTCTGTCATCCGTTGTCATCCACATTTCGCAAAAATTGCTTCTTTCTCAATTCTTCACTAAATTTTATTCTTTTTGGCAGGAAGGCCGGGCTGCCTGGGGTGCATATAGCTTTTACCCACATTTGCATAATTGTAATTATTAACACTAGACGGCCTTTTGATTTCATTAAATCAGTGAAATTTCGTTCCCTCTGAAATTTGCTCATTGTGATGTATGTTTATTTCTGTAATATCTCACAAAATATCAGGTCATTCTGTGGCTGGGAAGTTATTTAATTTGAGGGGATTCCCGAACAAATAATGTGCATGAAATTGCTCGCTTTGTGCAATCAAGCAGACACAGGAAGTCCGTGTGCGCATGCGCAGGTTTACCTTCTTCTTTTTCTTCTTCTTTTGGGTTTAATAGCAGCTGGCATCCACAGTGTTGCATTACTGCCTTCTGCCTTCTACAGGTTGACCTTAACCATGCACTGACGGTTACATTATTCTGTCGCTAAACGAACAGCTGATCACACCGAGGTGCTCGCTGACCGTCTATTTATTAGTTTGGTCCTGCGTTTCCTTTCCTTTGCAACATAACGTATTTTCTTCTTGCTTTCTGTTACTGTAGTCAGCCTTTCACGTTTCATTCACACACTCACGTCCTCCATTTTTCTCTCCTGTTTCAAATTTGTATCCCACAATGCCTTGTGCGAACGTGGAAAGCCCACCACATGATGCATGACGTAGTAGCTTGAATTGGGTCATGGTGAAGCAGGAAAAAATAGCAGAGAATTTAGGGCCACGTGGCCCTCAATTCATTAATTATTCTATTTTTAAAAAATAATAATAATAATAATAAAATTGGAAGTCTGTGATTCGAATTCAGTAGCTTTTGGTCCACTAAACAAAAATAACTGGGTGTCAGGGAAAATTCTTTTTATGACCTAAACTTGAAAAATCTGAAAGGCAGTCTACCTTTAAAGAAGATATGGAGCAATTAATCCCTAATGAGCAGTTTCCACACAAATCGCTTCTTCTCCCTCAATTCTTCACTGATTTTGATTCTTTCTGGCATGAAGGTAGGGGCACCTAGGGTGCATATAACTTTGACCCAGATTTGCTTAATTACAATTATTAATGAAGTTATGGACTAATTAAGTCTTAATGAGCAGTTTGACAAAAATCGCTTCTTCTCGGTCAGTTCCTCGCCCTTTTGGATTCTCATCTCATCTCATTATCTCTAGCCGCTTTATCCTGTTCTACAGGGTCGCAGGCAAGCTGGAGCCTATCCTAGCTGACTACGGGCGAAAGGCGGGGTACACCCTGGACAAGTCGCCAGGTCATCACAGGGCTGACACATAGACACAGACAACCATTCACACTCACATTCACACCTACGCTCAATTTAGAGTCACCAGTTAACCTAACCTGCATGTCTTTGGACTGTGGGGGAAACCGGAGCACCCGGAGGAAACCCACGTGGACACGGGGAGAACATGCAAACTCCACACAGAAAGGTCCTCGCCGGCCACGGGGCTCGAACCCGGACCTTCTTGCTGTGAGGCGACAGAGCTAACCACTACACCACCGTGCCGCCCCCCCTTTTGGATTCTTTCTGGCAAATTGGTCGGTATTCCTAGGGTGTATATAGCTTCTATATATCGCTTATATATAGTGTATATAGCTTGCAACATTTATTGCGCAAAGTGGCCCACTTTAGATTGTTCCTTCTGGACTAGACAGAGCTGGAGTGAGCTACACCATCATTGATGGTCTCATTTTCAACCTCATCAACCCACTCAGTGAGCCCTCATGCTCTGAGGATGGGAGGGGAGTCATGCTGGAAAAGACCACACCCACTGGATGAAAAGATGAACTTTATATTTATTTGTCATAACCTTTCCTTTCCTCTAAGGGAACCCAAAGCAGACCAGCAAAGTAAATAAATGCTTACCAACAGCATATCAAAGCCAGCAGTTTTTCCTAATGGCTGGAGTTGACGGTTGTTACTCCTTTAACCCCATCAATGTTCTTGATTGTGTCATGTGTTTGTCTGAGACACATGGGATAATCTCCGTTCAGTGTACCTCTCTTATCCACCACTATACACTAGACTCACATGAAAGGGGAATTTTCCGAAACACTATAAATGTCTGCACAGTCTGCAGGCTACAGCATTTAAGCTGAGCTTCTCATGCAAGTCACCATTTGAAGGTCCAAGGCATTCTCTTCTAATGAAGTGTAATTAAGACTCGTGAGAACGAGTTGGTGGAGATGAGAACTGATGAAAAGAATTTGTAGTGAAAGGTACTAGAGCCATATTATCTCCATTGACAAAAAAAAAGAGAGAAAACCTCCCAGGTTCAACAGCTAGTGCTCTCTTTTTGTAGCACTGCTGTGTATTTTTTTTTTTTTTACATAACCAGCTTCTATGTAAGCCATGAGGTCACGCAGTAATAACATAGTGTTCCCTCTCAAGCAGATACACACACACACACAGACACGCGCACGCACACATGCACGCAAGCACGTCCAAACACCCCCAACTGCCCATTCAGCTCCTTCTCTCTGCCATCGCCACACCAAACCATAGACAATAACTCTTAATGTTGGGTGCAGGAGAACAGTGTGGGGCCTCATTATCCCCTCACTGCTTTAAGGCTTTCTGCTCTTCTCGCTTCCGCCCACCTACCGCTGACCTATGACTCACAGCAGCCATCTTATTACATTACCCCCGATCACACAGTACTGAGGGGAAACCAACACTGCATCTTCCCTCAGCAGCCTTTCACTGGATGGATGGCTGTCTATGTGCTTATAGAAATTCGTTCTAACTTGCTGTAGGTGTGTGTGTAGTTCCTGATGCTGAATTGCAGAGTAATGTAATGTTACATTTTCTTCCTATCCACGTTCACTGGATATGAGCAATCATGCGCTCTGATTGGCTACTCTACTACTAGGATATCAGCTCATATACCATGCGTAGAGAAAAAACAAAATGGCGGAGTGTTTGCTGAACCAACTGAGGACAAAGTAAAAACTCTACGCGAAAACAAAACCCAAAAAAATGTTATTAAGCATTTAAAAGAAACAGAAATGGCTAAAAGAATATAGTTTGCCCCGCCCCCCCAGTATCTCCTGTTCCACACTCCAGCCCAGTTGGTGGCAGTAATGTACCTTTAAGTTGGTTCTACCATTAAAAAAAAACCTAAAGAAGAAGAAGTAGAAGAAGAAGACCCCAACAAATACAAAAAAGCAACAAAATATGGAATAAAAGTATTTGATGGTAAGAACATATCTTTTTTTAATTTTTCTCGAATTATTATTATTATCGCATTTTCCACAAATTGCTCCTGTCATTTCGCCGGTTTGTTTACATTCTAAGCAGAAATGATTTTGTCGGACATTTTGTATGAAGTTTTTATTTATCGAATTTGCAAAAAATAAAAATAAAATTGTTCTGTTTCTCAAAATCCAGTGAATGTGGATAGAATAAAACAGCTATTCCACTCAATCTCGTCGTACATGGCTTATAGGCGACTTGGTGCTATGCGGCTCATCAGTTATCAGCTCATGTACGATTCGATTTCATGGAATAACTGTTAAATAGTAGTTCTTGTCCATGAACCTGATTTCTTTTGAATGATGCTCTTCACAGGGGCTAAATCGCTCCCTGAGTCTCCTCAGTGACGTAGACTCGGCCGTAGTGGAAGCCTCTGGTGAGGAGCGCTGATTGTGAGGTCCCGTACAATCGAAACTCTCAAGTGAGTCAGGCAGGGGATTCCCGCTGAGGCTGCACGCAGTGTATTAGCACGAGCATGTAGCTGATGGGAAATGAAGAGTGTGTTGGATTCGCACTTATCCCATATTTTGGAAAATTGAAAATGTTGTCTTGGGTCCTTCTGGGGTGTCACCAATCCATGTGCAAAGTATGGAGTATGTGCATCCAGCCGTGTCAATTTGCATAGGTGAACAGACAGAGAGACAGACAGCCTTCCTTTAGCAGTATATAAAAGTTTTTCTGAGTGAATACAGAATACAGACTACATCTTTTAAAAAAGCCTTTGGCTACTATCCAACGCAACACTCAATTATTGATTTATTTATCATATTTATTTTATTGGCGGCACGGTGGTGTAGTGGTTCGCGCTGTCGCCTCACAGCAAGAAGGTCCGGGTTCGAGCCCCGTGGCCGGCGAGGGCCTTTCTGTGTGGAGTTTGCATGTTCTCCCCGTGTCCGCGTGGGTTTCCTCCGGGTGCTCCGGTTTCCCCCCCACAGTCCAAAGACATGCAGATTAGGTTAACTGGTGACTCTAAATTGACCGTAGGTGTGAATGTGAGTGTGAATGGTTGTCTGTGTCTATGTGTCAGCCCTGTGATGACCTGGCGACTTGTCCAGGGTGTACCCCGCCTTTCGCCCGTAGTCAGCTGGGATAGGCTCCAGCTTGCGTGCGACCCTGTAGAAGGATAAAGCCGCTAGAGATAATGAGATGAGATGGGATTTATTTTATTTTTCTTCCATAAGATGATAACTGACATCTAATAAGTGTCCTGTGTTCAGTATTCTATGATAGTATTCAGCTTCTGAAATAGCACTCCAGCATGTTTGGGTCATGAAAAATATCTTATTCTTTTTTCTATTGTGCATCAACATTTAATCCTGCCGACAGCCTAATGAAGCCACGAGAGATGAAATCGAGGTCACATTTATGTGGGATATAAGATATTTTATTCCAGTTTTAATTCAGTATTTCAATTTGTTGCATTCTTGCTTTTTGCTAATTCTACACATTCTCTTGCGAAGAAAACGTGCTCACATTTTGAAGGATAAGCTTACTAAGCGCTCATCTGCCACACTTCTGGTTAATTCATTTTAACTTTTACTTCATAAAACATTCAGGCACATGACTCAAATATAGATAAGTTAAGTTGAACTGATATTTATGGAAAAGCAACAACCGATGAATTAGACACAATTTTGAGGACATGAACAAACAAGCTAAAAAGGTCACTTTGCACCTCAGGTGATTTTTAATCCTTTAAAACTCCCAGGACCAGCTGTTGGGTCACACTTCCATTCCACACATAACTTTGCTATTAGTTTCACTGAAGTCGCTGAATAATTAATATTGTTCAGTGACTGAACAATCTGCTTTTGCATCAATATCCGAGCAATAAATTCTGTGCTTTAAGGTGTTAAGGTTATATTTTTGTGCCATAATAAACAAGTAAACTCGAACCTGCGTGAATATTCTCTATAACGTTCAGTATTCAGCAACATTTTCACAACATTATGCCCCGATTCGTCATTCGTCACTAATCCTAATCTGTGGCTTAATTACAGTTTGAATAATTTATCATCAGTGCCCTGGGCTCTAACAGGAAGACTAATAGAGTGAAAAGTCTGCTTCTAAATTTGTTGCCACCATTTCCGGAAGAGAGTAAAACCAGGAACCACGTAATGCATGACACCATTCATAGGGAATTGTATTCATAGGCGACTCATTACTTTGTCTGTGATTCATCACTTTGGGGGCTTTATTAAATTGATTACAATCACCAAAAGTGGAAGTATCAAGTTTTTGTGGCTTCACAAAGTGTCTCATTGAGGAAATGGAAAACTGCTTTTCTCAGACTATGCAAACAGACACAAAGATTGATAAAAGGTTGTGAGCTAAAATTGGTATGCTTTTCTCATAACAGGAAAAGCAAAAAAATAGATTTCAACCATCAAGATATTTCAGGAGGAACAATAAAATGATATATATTAAGTTGTTATGTTCAGGAATAAAACACAGTGGGGGTGGCACGGTGGTGTAGTGGTTAGCGCTGTCGCCTCACAGTAAGAAGGTCCGGGTTCGAGCCCAGCGGCCGGTGAGGGCCTTTCTGTGCGGAGTTTGCATGTTCTCCCCGTGTCCGCGTGGGTTTCCTCCGGGTGCTCCAGTTTCCCCCACAGTCCAAATGCAGGTTAGGCTAATTGGTGGCTCTAAATTGACCGTAGGTGTGAATGTGAGTGTGAATGGTTGTTTGTCTCTCTGTGTCAGCCCTGCGATGATCTGGTGACTTGTCCAGAGTGTACCCCGCCTCTCGCCCATAGTCAGCTGGGATAGGCTCCAGCTTGCCTGCGACCCTGTAGGACAGGATAAGTGGCTACAGATAATGGATGGATGGATGGATGGATGGACACATCCTGAGTGTTTTTACCTCTTACACCACAGGAATTTGCCAACAATTACATGTTTTTTTTATTTATTAAGTAACGACACAACGACATAACACTTTTTATTTGCTAATAGTGACATTTCATATACTAGTGCATCTCAAAAAATTAGTATACCATGAAAAAGTTCCTTTTTTTCATAATTTAATTCAAAAAAGTAAACTTTCATATATGCTATATTCATTACATGTAAAGTGAAATATTTAAAGCCTTTTTTGTTTTAATTTTGATGATTATGGCTTATAGCTCATGAAAATCAGAAATCCAGTATCTCAAATTATTAGAATATTCCCTAAGATCAATCAAAAAAAGGATTTACAATACAGAAATGTCCAACTTCTGAAAAGTATATTCATTTATACACTCAATACTTGGTTGGGGCTCCTTTACCATGAATTACTGTATCAGTGCGGTGTGGCATGGAGGTGATCAGTCTGTGGCACTGCTGAGGTGTTATTGAAGCCCAGGTTGCTTTGATAGTGGCCTTCAGCGTATCTGTATTTTTGGGTCGGGTGTTTCTCATCTTCTTCTTGACAATACCCTGTAGATTCTCTATGGGGTTCAGGTCAGGCAAGTTGGCTGGCCAATCAAACACAGTAATATCATGGTCAACAAACCATTTGGTAGTAGTTTTGGCACTGTGGGTAGGTGCTAAGTCCTGCTGGAAAAGGAAATCAGCATCTCCAAAAAGCTCGTCAGCAGATGGAAGCATGTAGTGCTCTAAAATCTCCTGGTAGATGGCTGTGTTGACTTTGGACTTGATAAAATACAGTGGACCAACACCAGCAGATGACATGGCACCCCAAATCATCACAGACTGTGGAAACTTCACACTGGGCTTCAAACACCTTGGATTCTGTGCCTCTCCACTCTTCCTCCAGACTCTAGAACCGTGATTTCCAAATTAAATGCAAAATGTACTTTCATCTGAAAAGAGGACTTTGGACCACTGAGCAACAGTCCATTTCTTTCTCTCCTTAGCCCAGATAAGACACTTCTGACATTGTCTCTGGCTCAGGAGCAGCTTGATATTAGGAATGCGAAAGTTGTATCCCCTTTCTTGAAGATGTCTGTTCGTGATGGGTCTTGATACACTGACACCAGCCTCAGTCCACTCCTTGTGAAGCTCTCCCAAGTTCTTGAATCAACTTTTTCTTGACAATCCTCTCAAGACTGCGGCCATCCCTGTTGCTTGTGCACCTTTTCCAGCCACCCTTTTCAGCAATGACCTTTTGTGGCTTACCCTCCTTGTGGAGGGCATCAGTGATCATCTTCTGGACAACAGTCAAGTCAGCAGTCTTCCCCATGATTGTGGTTGTGTGTACTGAACTAGACCGAGAGATACACTGTGTTCATACTGTTTTACTCAAACTCGAAATGAAATATTCTAATATTTTGAGATGGTTTTTTTTATGTTTTTGTACTGTATGCCATACTGATTAGAATTAAAATAGAAAAATGCTTGAAACATTTTAGTTTATGTGTAATGAGTCTATAATATATAACATTTTCACTTTCTTAAATAACTGATGGAAAATATTGAACTTTTTCACAATAATTCTAATTTTTTGAGATGCACTAGTATATATGAAATTCACTGGATATGAGCAATCACATGCTCTGATTGGCTACTCTACTACTAGGCTGTCAGCTCATATACCATGAGTAGAGAAAAACAAAATGGCGGAGCATGTTGCTGAACCAACCGAGGACGAAATAAAAACTCTACTCGAAAACAAAACCCCCCAAAATACAAAAAACCCCAAAACCCAGCAAAATATGGAATAAAAGTATATGATGGGAAGAATGTATCCTTTTTTATTTTACAAGAATTATTATTGTCGCATTTTCTACAAATCGCTACTGTCATTTCGCCGGTTTGTTTACATTCGAAGTGGAAATGATTTTTTCAGACGTTTTGTATAAAGTTTTTATTTATCGAATTTGCAAAAAAATAACAATAAAAATGCTTTGTTTCTCAAAATCCAGTGAATATGGATAGAATAAAACAGTTATTCCAGTCAATCTCGTCGTACATGCTTTATAACCTTGTCGTCTGTCAGCTCATGTACGACTCGATTTCGTGGAATAACTGTAGCACTTCCTGTTGTGCCCTCATGTTATACTGTCATTATGTTATAATAAAAGCATCTAAGATTAACTTTCGATTTGATGAACCCTTTTCCCTTCACCTAACACACAGGTTCAGGTTTTAGCTAGAAAAGAGTGATGTCAGCCATCTTGCAGTCGCCTGTGACCTTGGTGCTGCTGGAATTCATTTCTGTCAGATTTAAGGAATGTTCCTCCACAGACCTAGAAGTCTGGCCCAGGCTAGGCTGTAGCCTCTCGCTAGCATAAACCACCACATTCTGAGCTGACAGGTGTTTGGTGCACAGCAGGGCCAAGTGGAATTTTTGATTGAAACTGTTTGGAGGACATGCCGGGAAGTGTGACTGGAAACTGTAATACTGGTCATCTTCATTTCTTGAGGTGATGATCTTCTATTTCAAAACACAGCACACAGCATTTGCCAAGTGCATGTTCAATTTGTATTTGAATTAATTCATTCATAGCAAGCGTTCCGTTTATGTAACTGCTCAGCACCTTTGAATGCATTATTATCCATAGTTTCTGCTTATTAAAAGCTACATTACTATTATTTCCATAGTTTCTGCTTCTAAAAAGCTACATTGCCTTTCAAGCTCCTATTTAGTCATGACATAAAATGAGTAGACTCATCTCATCTCATTATCTCTAGCCGCTTTATCCTGTTCTACAGGGTCGCAGGCAAGCTGGAGCCTATCCCAGCTGACTACGGGCGAAAGGCGGGGTACACCCTGGACAAGTCGCCAGGTCATCACAGGGCTGACACATAGACACAGACAACCATTCACACTCACATTCACACCTACGGTCAATTTAGAGCCACCAGTTAACCTAACCTGCATGTCTTTGGACTGGGGGGGAAACCGGAGCACCCGGAGGAAACCCACGCGGACACGGGGAGAACATGCAAACTCCGCACAGAAAGACCCTCGTCAGCCATGGGGCTCGAACCCGGACCTTCTTGCTGTGAGGCGACAGCGCTAACCACTACACCACCATGCCACCCCATGAGTAGACTCATTTTCTAAATTGGCAACTGAGCTCAAAAGATAATCTTTCACACTGTTCACACAGCTCTGGGTATTGATAATGGAATCAACAACATAGTGTTGCACTTTTTTATTATAAATCTGTTTTCAACATTTATTTTAATGAAAATTTGAGTTGATTTTTTAAAATCTTTTTACATCAATATGTTAGTCTAGTTTCACTTGAGTAATGGTTTCCTAGATTATCCACAATGCTATTCAGCTACCCTGATACTGGTTCCATTTCACATTTATTCTACGAAAGTGAGTCGTATATGAACCAATAGCTTACAAGGCACGTATGTGTAGCACTGAGTTGGCTGTAAGCCATGTACGACGAGATTGAGTGGAATAACTGTTTTACCCTACCCACATTCACTGGATTTTGAGAAATGGAGCATTTTTATTTTTATTTTTTGCAAATTCGATAAATAAAAACTTTATACAAAACGTCTGACAAAATCATTTCTGCTTAGAACGTAAACAAACCGGTGAAATGACAGTAACGATTTGTGAAAAATGCGATAATAATAATTCTTGAAAAATTAAAAAAAGATACCTTCTTCCCATGAAATACTTTTATTCCATAATTTGTTGCGCTTTTTTTTTTTGTATTTTTGGGGGTTTTCTTTTTGAGTAGAGTTTTTATTTCGTCCTCGGTTGGTTCAGCAACATGCGCCACCATTTTCTTCTTCTTCTTCTTCTTTAGGGTGTTTTGGTGGTTGACAAACCAAATTAAAGGTGCATTACTGCCACCGAATGGGCTGGAGTGTGGAACAGGAGATATTGGGCGGGGGACGACGACGACAAACTATATTATTTTAGCTATTTCTGTTACTTTTAAATACTTGATAATAAAGTGATGTATCTGACTTGATGCGCGCCACCATTTTGTTTTTCTCTTCTCATGGTGAGCTGATAGCCTAGTAGTAGAGTGTGCGAGCGCTCATATCCAGTGAATGTGGATAGAATAAAAAATGTATTCCTTACTTCATTTTTCCCTAAATAGAGATACAACAGTGTTTTATTCCTTTAGTCTGTCCATCTTTCTCACCTCCTCATCTGTATGTACACTTTGCTCAGACAGATCATCTTCCAAAGCTTTAACGTTTATGCTAATACCACCGTACTTGTCATCTCGGAGATTACTAACTAGCTGAGCCGAGTGTCAACTCTGTCATGTCGCTGCATTGCATTCTGGAACTTGGAGTCTGACATTTGCTGTCTCCAGTACTTCTATATTGGCTTTCCCATTGATATGACAATGAACATTGCTGAAAATTGGTGAGTGAGACAAGAAGTTCTTGCTTTATTTGTTTTTATGAGCAAACGTTGAAACCTGACTGTTTGAGATTGGTGAAATATCTTCTATTCAAGACCATTCTACTACACTTGCAGTGTCCCCTTGTGACATTTGTGTAGCATAATACAGGAATAACAAAAATGCAGCACCAAACAGCAACTTAGTATAAGAATATTTCTATGTAAACATATTTATCATGTTACTCAACCACTGACCTGTGTATCCGAGTGATATCGTCATTCTGAATGGGCTTGATTTGCCCA
This sequence comes from Neoarius graeffei, assembly GCF_027579695.1. NCBI lineage: Eukaryota > Metazoa > Chordata > Actinopteri > Siluriformes > Ariidae > Neoarius > Neoarius graeffei. Next base: position 42,564,694 of record NC_083595.1, on the reverse strand, counting down.
CTGACTTGCATCTGTTTTCACTCTACATGCTATTATTCTGAAAACTGACAAATATCAAGCTGCACAGAATCCCAGCCTGTGTTATTGTTATCTATTGATGCTTCAGGAAAAATGTTCCTCCACAAATCAGCAGATCAAGTGAAAGCCAGTTTGCGATTACAAACATCCTGTCAGGTCTGATTAGAAATTATGTGCAGTACGCAACGTGACAAAGACTCTTCACACATTGTTCTCTGTGTATAGGTATGGATGGATGGTGAGGCATCAGAAAACTGCGCAGTGTGCCATGTCTGACTCATCGCTCCCACATTACTGCAAACATAGCAAAAGCAAACTGTGCAGCGAGCAGAGCATTTGGTTTAGTCTGCTGTTTATTTTTGCAAGGCCCCATAGCCCTGCTGTTCCAGCCAATCAAAATCCAGGGATGTTCCAAGTGCCCAGTCTCGTCCGGGCTGTGGAGCGCGAGGATGACGATGCTGGTGAGGAAGAGGCGCGGTTGTCAAGGTGATCGGAACTGAAGAGTCCACTGGTTGGCATGACAACTTTAGAAGAGCCGGAGGGAAGGTTCATTATAAGCAGCATGATGCTATACCAAAACAATCAACCAATAAAGGTGTTTGAAATTGAATAGTTCTTTGAATCTAATAGTTCATGCTTATATGTCTGAAAGAGAGAAAGAGGAAAGAAGGACGATTTTCAGATAGTTTTACTGTGGCACACAAATCACTTTATAAAGATGTGTGAATTTGCAGGCGCAAACTTTCTGATGTTTTTTGATTTCTGAAATGATATTTTTGAAATATGCTGAAATTCAAGACCCTTCTCTCCGCATCATAGGCGTTATATTGTAAAAGATGAAATAATAATTGCTTTGGATACTGTATCTTGTACCTATGAACTTCTGCTGTAATCAAAAAGGTTGTCTTGTGCGCATCCCAGGACTCTTATTCACAATATAGGACCGCAGTTGTCATGAACAGTTTTGCATTCAAGTCTCCATCAATGAACAGTTGATAATGTCAACAAAATAGACCTCATGCTAAAACCATAATGAATTTCCTGGTTACGCAGTTGTACTTTGTGACTACTGTATATAAGACACAGTTATAGAAGCAAGTTATTTATAATCATGCTATCTGTTATCACCCAGATGAGGATGGGTTCCCTTTTGAGTCTGGTTCCTCTCGAGGTTTCTCATGATGTCTCAGGGAGTTTTTCCTTGCCACCGTCGCCACAGATTTGCTCATCAGGGACGGGGGAACCATGGCCTAATGGTTAGAGAAGCAGCTTTGGGGACCAAAAGGTCACTGGTTTGATACCCTGGACCAATAGGAATGGCTGAAGTGCCCTTGAGCAAGGCACCTAACCCTCAACTCCTCCTCAGGCTGCTTTGGGTATAGTGTATGTTGCTCTGGATAAGGGCGTCTGCTAAATGCCTGTAATGTAAAATAATAATAAAATTGATTTGGGATAACATTAGCTCATGTTTAAAGTCTTTTTTCTGTAAAGCTGCTTTGGGTCAGTGGCTTTTGTTAAAAGCGCTATACAAATAAACTTGACTTGACAGTATGATCATACTGAACAAAACACTCAATACTGTCCCAAGGAGTTTTTCTTTGCCACTGTTGCCTCTGGCTTGCTCATTAGAAATCGAACTCTACATCCAGATATCTGTAAAGCTGCTTTGTGACAATGTCTAAGGAGGAACTAGGGACAAAGCATGAACAAATGAGTCATACTATGTTAACACCTAAGTTAGTGTTATTACCTACTAATAAATACTGGGCAATTACTCAGTACATAATAATAACTTGATGCTTTGGCATGGTAGTTCATTATTGTTTGGTTGTTAATGAATTAAACAATAATTACACAGTATTCATTATGCAAGGCTGACACTTGCACGATTCAGTGGCACGCATTGGCATGACTCGAGTCGTGCCAGTGCGCAAACTAGTCGTAAACTGGCGTGAAGTGTGCGTAAACCCGTCATGACTGCGTGCCATGTCGGGACGAGAATTTTGAAATGTTCAAAATTTTGGTCACGACAAAATTTCGCGACCGGGTCGTGAACTATGCACAAACTGTTCGTGATCTCGTCGTGAACTCGTCGGGACGATGCGGGAGGATGCGTGCCAGTGCGTGAAAGTGCGCGCCATGCCATGACTGTCACGAACTGCCACAAATAGTTCACGAACAGCTCACGTCGAGTTCACGAGTAGTTCACGACATGTTCACGAATTGGTGCGCGTCACAGCGTGGCCGTGCCTTCCCACTGACACGGTCACGCATTGATGGCACGAGCAGTTCACGACGAGTTCACGAGCAATTCACCAGCAGTTCACGACTACTGCGCGACAGTGGCGCTCGCCTCGGTGCGGGGGTATATATAGGGCTTCCCGGACACTTCTCGCCATTCGCAATTTTTTTCTTGCTTTTTTCTTTAATGTCTTTTATTTTCTATTCCTTCATGACTTTTTTTGGGGGGGGGGTTCGTTTCTTTTATTTCAAAAATGGAACAACTGTGGATGCAGCTCATGAAGCTACTACCATTCTTTCTTGCCAAGGGACAGCACCAGCAGGGGACATGTAGTAATGTGACAGGTAGTCTCGCTGATCCTTTGCATCCTTCTGGGTATGATGGCCGGTTAGAGGCAGCAGCCCCTGCAGGTGTCGGTCAGTCCTCCATCCACCAGGGATCAGATCATGTGTGTCCGGATCTTCGCGGTCCACTTCTGAAATTGCGTGTGGGTATCTGATGAGGATGAGGTTGTGCATGACACAGGCGTGCCCAAGTCGGCACGACACCGTCCGAATTGCGCAAACTCGTCATGCCAATGCGGGAAGTGTGTAAACTATGCGCAAACTATGCGTGAACTCGTCGTGCCAGTTCGTGAATGTGGACGGGCATGCATTCGTGAACTCGTCGTGAACTATGCGTGAACTAGTCGTGAACAGTGCGGGAGCCTCCCAGTTCGTGCCCCAAAATGGCACGACTTGCCACGACAAAATCGTGGCCAAAAGTCGTGCAAGTGTCAGCCTTGCATTAGTCACATCATCGTCCCCCTTGTTCAGCACTGTTGCCAGGTCAGGGTCTATGTGGACCCTATTGATCCACATATCATATTAATTGGAGCATAGTTTTATGCCAGATGCCCTTCTTGCTGCAACCCTACCATATCCTGGGCTTGGGAAATAACCATTCATGCCTATGGACAGTTAATCTAACTGCATGTCTTTGGACTGTAGGGGAAATCAGAGCACCCAGAGGAAACCCATTGAGACATGGGGAGAACATGCAAACTTCATATTAGAAGGTACTCATCAGCCACTGGGCTCAAACCCAGAACCTTCTTGCCATGAGGCAACAGTGCTAACCACTACACCACCATGCCACCCTCATTAGTCATCAACTCACTATTTTAAAAAGTGAAATGAACTGCTAAAAGCCACATTTGCAGTACCCTCTGTTTTTAAAAGTTTTGGATATATAGTTTAATGCTTGGACCCCACTGATCAGTCACTCTTTAAAAATTCAAGGTTCATTCCTGCAGAGTGTGTTATGAGCAACATCTTGAGCTCAGATAGTATTCTTTTGACTGTTGAGTGCTGCTGTTGGAAAGAACAGAGTGCACACCTTCATCAGAAGAGCTATGAATATCAACAAGAAATGAGCTCCAGGATCAAAACGCTGAAAAGAGATTGACATTCTAAAAAGGGATGCAAGGATCTTTATTCATCAAGCTTTGATCCCTGCTTCGTTCCTTTTACCTCTGAGCTTCTCGAACTTGCCTGCGTGTCATTATTCTGGAACAGAGGATCTTCACCAAGCTTTTTATTCCATGCTCCTCACATCCATTTCACTTTTTCGACAAACGTCTTTCTTCCTGCAAAGGAACCAGCAACACAGGACTGGGGAGCATTGCTCTCTTTGTTGTTGTTTTTTGCAAGCTTTTTCCACATGGGCAGAATGATAAGTGCAACTTGTGTGCGTCATCACATCGGGTTCATGCTCCTCTGAGCGCTCCCTTGGATGAGATGACCAGCTTCAGAGACAATAGACAGCCACTCCCACCTGTCCACCCCTCCCCTTCTAGCTTTCAACACTCCAATATAAATGATGTCTGCTGATCAGGATTGGGGTAACGCTTCCCTCGTTTCTCTCACTCCTTTCATGCATCTCTAATTCACTCACTCAAATCTGTATGAAACTGGAGTGCAGTGAGTGAGGGAATGGTGAGTCTGTTGACTGCCCATGGAAGGATGTAATCAGTTCAGTTCAGTACTGCTGTGATGACTTTGACCGGCTACTCATCGCTATCAGTTTATCCCAAATAAACAAATGCCACAGCAAAGCTACACACACACATCGACATTATGTTTCTTTAAATAAATATATTACGTTCATTATGTCTTCTTCTTAAATCAAAATAATTAGTTTTTTCTTTTGTTTCAGACATGTAAAAGCTTTTTTACCTTTACCTGACATGTTTCGACGGTGTAACTTCCGTCTTCATCAGAGGGTCACCCGGATGTTGGTGTGTGACGTGCCTTTATAATCAGCTGATGTTGTGGAGGCGTGACCTCCCTGTCAATATAATGGACTGGGACAATGCTCAGATCATACAGCAAGAGAACAACAGATACCACCGTTGGATCAAGGAGTCAATAGAAATCAGAAAGCGTAGCCCAAGAACAATAAACAGGGATGAGGGGGCGTACATGCTCTCCCACACCTGGAGCGCCGTCCTGAGGGGGCAACACTGACAGCGGGAGGCGTGACCGACCTGTCAATATTGACAGGGAGGTCACGCCTCCACAACATCAGCTGATTATAAAGGCACGTCACACACCAACATCCGGGTGACCCTCTGATGAAGACGGAAGTTACACCGTCGAAACATGTCAGGTAAAGGTCTCATCTCATCTCATTATCTCTAGCCGCTTTATCCTTCTACAGGGTCGCAGGCAAGCTGGAGCCTATCCCAGCTGACTACGGGCGAAAGGCGGGGTACACCCTGGACAAGTCGCCAGGTCATCACAGGGCTGACTCATAGACACAGACAACCATTCACACTCACATTCACACCTACGGTCAGTTTAGAGTCACCAGTTAACCTAACCTGCATGTCTTTGGACTGTGGGGGAAACCGGAGCACCCGGAGGAAACCCACGCAGACACGGGGAGAACATGCAAACTCCGCACAGAAAGGCCCTCGCTGGCCCCGGGGCTCGAACCCAGGACCTTCTTGCTGTGAGGCGACAGCGCTAACCACTACACCACCGTGCCGCCCTCAGGTAAAGGTAAAAAAGCTTTTACATGTCTGAAACAAAAGAAAAAACTAATTATTTGATTATGTTTCTTTGTTCAGCCCTCAGAATCTGGTCTGGGTTCCAGCTAGATGACATTAGGAAGTTGGACAAATTTGAACGAGAGCAACATTGCTGTAAAGTTTTATTCCTTTGTAAGGATAAATAATTGTAAGTATTTATTCTTGACCAAGAAGGCAGTAATTTATTTTGTGACAAAATTGTCAGGATTTATTCTTAATATTGTTAATATTCTACTCCATCCTATTTTACTGTTTCAGCTAGAAGGCATTGAATTCTTCTGTAACCTTCTGTTTCCTGTGTAACTGTGTACCAAGTTACTGTCTAAGCTAGACACATTGCTCGAGACGTAATATTGATATCTTTTGGAACATTCTATCAGAACTGTGCTATCTCTGACCTAAGGTTGTGCGTAAATGTTGATATCTGTTAGAACATCTGCTGGTGTGGGGTGTGTACGGAGCATTGTGACATGATTGATCCAAGGTTTCACTCACACACACACATATAAAATCCCTGTGTACTCTCGTCTCAGGGGGGACTTGTGAATAAAGATTGCGAACTCATGGGGTTCCTGTCTTTCTTTCGCGACTCACCCCCAGACGTCTGGGTGACACGGGGGGACTGATCTCGAGATGGTGAGGGCCAGAGGTGAAGAAAACCTTTCAATTGCAAAGCATGTGTTCATTATAACGCTTTGAAGCCATGGCCTAATGGTTAGAGAAGCAGCTTTGGGACCAAAAGGTCATTGGTTCGATTACCTGAACCAGCAGGAGTGGCTGAAGTGCCCTTGATCAAGGCACCTAACCTCCAACTGCTCCCCAGGCTGCTCTGGGTATGTTGTTTGTCGCTCTGGATAAGAGTGTCTGCTAAATACCTGTAATGTAAGGATTAATGTGCAAATTTATCCTTCAACATTCATAACTTTTTATTTGAAATCAGTTATTTGACTTGCTATGTGACATGGATTTGCATGTCGGACACCATGTTTAAATTAGCATGACTATTTCATTAGTGTTATGTGTGAAATGGTATGTGATGTGTTTTGTACAGAGGTGGACAGTAACGAAGTACATTTACTTGAGTACTGTACTTAAGTAAACTTTTTGAGTATCTGTACTTTACTTGAGTATTATTTTTGTTGGAATCTTATGACTTTAACTTCACTACATTTGAAAAGACAAATATCGTACTTTTCACTCCACTACATTTCTATCAAGGTCCTCGTTACTATAAAGCAGATTTGAAAGTGGATGTTTTTTCTTTTCTTTTCTAAAACGTGATTGTTTTTTTCGCAGGTGACACTGAGACAGCCGATCAGTAATCACTAGGGTCACGTCACGTCCATAGACTGTTATCAAATCAAGTTCAATGAATTCTCCGCAGCATTATTTGAATAATGCGCTGTCGCCTCACAGCAAGAAGGTCCTGGGTTCGAGCCCCGGGGCCGGCGAGGGCCTTTCTGTGCGGAGTTTGCATGTTCTCCCCGTGTCTGCGTGGGTTTCCTCCAGGTGCTCCGGTTTCCCCCACAGTCCAAAGACATGCAGGTTAGGTTAACTGGTGACTCTAAATTGACCGTAGGTGTGAATGTGAGTGTGAATGGTTGTCTGTGTCTATGTGTCAGCCCTGTGATGACCTGGCGACTTGTCCAGGGTGTACCCCGCCTTTCGCCCGTAGTCGGCTGGGATAGGCTCCAGCTTGCCTGCGACCCTGTAGAAGGATAAAGCGGCTAGAGATAATGAGATGAGATTATTTGAATGTGATCAGTTGATGGAAGAAGGCTGTTCTTCTGGAGAACGCACGCACTCATGGCCATACCAAGAACCCATGTTTCAGTTTTCTGAAAGGATTAAAGATTCATTTCATTTTAAATGTTTGCTTTGTTTGCCTAAAACGAACCACATCACGGCCTACAAAAACTCGCCGTCAGAGCTGCAGAAGCATATTGAGGTCTGTAAATGTTTTATTCCAAGAGAAAGCTTGTAATGAAGTTGTCTGTGCTTTTAGAGCTAGCGATAATGTTGCAATAGCTATGCAGTCTGGTTAGTCAAATTATTTTCTATGGATTTGCATGCCAAGTTGCCGTAGCCTTGTCCACGGCTAACGTTAACACATAGCTAGTTAACTTGGACGCTGTTAACGTAACTCCATTTTTACACCCTAACATGAATAACTTTTCTGAAGTCCTTTCAGAAATATGTTTTAACATAATCTTGCCAAATAAACAGAATGTAGACATCTTTCTTTTCTAGTAACATTAGCTACCCAATATGATTTCGAGTTGAAGAGTTTGCGAGCATGTCAGGTGGAGCTTCAGCTCTACGGGTTCTACAAGCTAGTCAGTAAACCCAGTAGGTTGTTTCATAGGCAATTAGGTGTTGTAAGCGTTTTATTTTTTTGTATAAGAAAAAAAAAGACGAACGTCCGTCTGTCCATCTTTTTTTAATTCTTAAAAAAAGGTATTGCAAGCGTTGACAGAAAATGTACTTTTAATACTTAAGTATTTTTAAAAGCTAGTACTTCAATACTTTGTAAAAAATTCAGTAAAAATTTGACTGTATAACTTTCACTTGTCTCGGAGTAACATTTGACCAGTGAGATCTGTACTTTGACTTAAGTAACGAAGTTGGGTACTTTGTCCACCTCTGGTTTTGAAAAGAGTTAAATACGTATGATGCATAAGCTTCATTTAAACCTAACTCACTCATTCACTGTTAAATAAACATGGTGCGTAAACGATGATATTTTTCAAAGGATTAAATTAATATTTCTGTTTTTTTTCTATAGTGAGAAAGGTAAAAGTTTGGGTTTGTTAATGGCTTGATTATTTGCAGAATTACATTCAAAGGCTTACTATTAATAAATAATTAGCTGAAAACTGTAACAGTGATTAAAAAACTAGGCCTGTGAGATGCTGCTGAGAAGCATGGTGCTATTCATTATGATCGGAAAGCTGCCAATGTATTCCATCAGGGTGAGAAAATTACAGATTTGTATTTTATGCAGGCACTCTTTCCATCTTATATGACATCTTACAGGACATGACGTCTGTATGTATTGTTACCTTTTTGCACGCACAGTTTAACACCCACAGTGTGATCTTTCTGTTGATGATCCTTGTTGTTTATTAAAAGAGCCATGGCTAAATGAGTGTGATAGAAAGCTTTACTGAGCTGGATATTCATACTTTACACCTTCATCCTCATTTGTAAAAGGTCTCTCAACCTCTTTTGCCCTTCCTATCAGTATCTATACCTATCAATTTCTCTCTCTCTCTCTCTCTCTCTCTCTCTCTCTCTCTCAATCTCTCTCTCTCTCTCTCTCTCTCAGCCCTGTTGATGACTCATCGGCCAGCCTTATTAAGGATTAGAGAGACTCAGAGCATGCGTGCTCAGGCCTGGACTGCACTGCACTAATTATTTTATTGCACATGCCTCTGTAATGAAATAGAGGGCAAAATAGCCCACTGAGAAGGGGAAGGGGGGCTCGGTGGAAAATTGCTTTTGAAACGCTTCAAACACAGTTATGGTAATGAGATTCAAATATGAAGAGGTAAATGAAACTACAGCAAATTGTTCTCTGCTACAATATAAAATGTCATCTCTGTGCTTATGACTGACTGACAGGCTGATTCACTGACTGCCTGACAGACTGACTCACACACTGACTGACTGTTTGAATGATTGATTGACACACTGACTGTCTGACTAACTGATTCACTGACTGACTGTCTGACAGACTCTGGATGTCTGACTGTCTGGCTAGCTAACTGACTGTCTTTCTGACTGACTCACTGCCTGACAGGCTGATTCACTGATTGACTGACTGACTGTCTGACCTTGACTGACTCACTGACTGTCTGACTGATTGACTGCCTGACAGACTGACTCACTAACTGACACACTGACTGACTGATTCAGTGACTGACTGTCTGACTGATTGACTGACTGACTGACTGACTGACTGACTGACTGACTGTCTGACTGACTAACTGACTGACCAAGGAACTGAATAACTGTCTGTCTGACTGACTAACTGACTCACACGCTGACTGACTGCCTGAATGATTGACTGACTCACTGACTGACAGACTGTCTGGATGTCTGACTGTCTAACTAACTAACTGACTGTCCATCTTTCTGATTGACTCACTGACTGACTGTCTGACTAATTGACTCACTGATGGTCTGACTGTCTGTCTGACTGGCAGACTGACTCACTAGCTGACTGACTTTCTGAATGATTGACTGACTTACTGACTGTTTGACTAGCTGACTGACTGACTCACTGACAGACTCTCTGGATGTCTGACTGTCCAACTAACTGACTGTCTTTCTGACTGAATCACTGACTGACTGACTGACTGACTGACCTTGACTACCTGAAAGACTGACTCACTGACACACTGACTGACTGACTGACTATCTGACCAATTGACTGACTGATTAACTTACTCACTGACAGTCTGACTCACTGACTTTGACTGACTGACCTTGACTGATTGACTGTCTGACTGACTGCCTGACAGACTGACTCACTGACACATTGACTGACTGACAGACTGACTCAATGACTGACTGACTGACTGTCTGACTAACTGAATGAATGAATGAATGAATGACCAAATAACTGTCTGACTGACTGACTGATAAAAAAGGATTGGGAAATTTCCAGATTTTAAAATTATTTAAGTATTTTTATTGCCATTTTTAGGCTGGTAGTTTAGCTCATTGTTTTCATTACTGCTCTGCATCGTATCCAAATAAATTCTACCATGTTTTGTCTTTTGCATTCAGTGTTGCCCTGAACAAACTAATTTACTATGCATACGTCAACCTATACGTAATGTCCGTATTTTATACGGATTTGATTCAATAAACGTAGTATACGAGCGTACAAATAAAGTTATATGGATTCTTTAAAAAAATTTCAATATTTATTTAGAGCTATAATCAATTCCCACGATGATAAAAGAGCGCATAACATTTACAAACGTACTGTATACCACACAAAGCACTGACAGCCAGTAAAGAGTCTTATGAAATCGTGCGTTATCTTGTGGTAGTGAGACTTCGTTCCACTTTTGATCATGCGCACACCACATTGCGAGAATCCCGCCAACCGGGAAGTAACATTTTGTTTGAAATGCGTATTTCCACCTGAGCGACTTTCAATAGCGACTGAAAAGATTCTGAATGGGCACTCCGGCAAGATCAACACAGACACTTGCTGTGACATGCAGCCTCGTGAGGTATTGGTGCAGAGTGCTAAAAAAGCTGTCATGGAGTACAATTCAGAACATTAGAGTGACACTTTGTGTTTTTGTCAAACATTGGAGCTTTGTATTCATTCTGAAGGTTTATTGTTATTAATATTGAATAAAAAGTAACTTGGATATATCATTGTTAATTATCATTCAAATGTTAGGTAAATTATTTTAATTTGCATCTTATACGGATTTTATAAGAGAAATACGGATTTTGGAGGTTGGTTAGACAGGTTTGATTGACCAAAGGTTGACATGTATGACTATGAATCTTAAAATATGCATACAGGACTGCTTGCAATTAATACAGTATACATCTCACTGTCACATTAATCTTAACACCGGGCACCTCAAGCATCTTTGTGTTCAAACTTAGATAAGTTCACTGGCTCATTAGTCAGTCAGTCAGGGCTGGATAAATCATCACACACACTTTCTCTTTGGCGTCATAAGGATTAGGCCTTATGTACAAAATCATACCTTATATATGTACAAATTAAACAAGCAGGAATGTGATTTCCCAATTTGCAGTGTTTAATAATTTGAATACAATTCATGTATTCGAGGGCAGCACGGTTGTACAACCCTGATGCCTCACAGCAAGCAGGTTCCAGGTTCAAACCTGTCAGTTGACTGGGTTCTTTCTGTATGGAGTTTGCATGTTCTCCCTGTGTCTGTATGGGTTTCAGACCAAAGACATGCAGATTAGATCAACTAGCTTCTCGAGAGTATGAATGGCTGTTTTTCAATGCATTAGCCTCGTGATAGATTGGTGATCTCTCCAGGGTGTACCTCATATCTTCTACAATGTCAGCTGGGATTGGTTCCAGTTCCTGTGACTTGCAATAGAAAAGTGGTGAACTGTCAGAAATAGGGGTACAGTAGGAGTCTATTTCTGTCCCCCAAGGTCCAATCTACACTAATGTACCCCCTAGGGCTCATTATTGGACTTCAAGGTAACTATATGGACCTTTTTATGGCCAAAAAGGTACATGCATGTTGCCAAGCAGTATATAAAGGGCACAAATAAGTACCTTAGATGGTTGGATTGCATTCTTGTGACCAAAGTTGGACCGCCAGCTGGTCTACCCTCCAAAGCTATTTTCTTCTACTTTATTCATTGTGCTTTCTTGTACAACCCCGATTCCAAAAAAATTGGGACAAAGTACAAATTGTAAATAAAAACGGAATGCAATGATGTGGAAGTTTCAAAATTCCATATTTTATTCAGAATAGAACATAGATGACATATCAAATGTTTAAACTGAGAAAATGTATCATTTAAAGAGAAAAATTAGGTGATTTTAAATTTCATGACAACACATCTCAAAAAAGTTGGGACAAGGCCATGTTTACCACTGTGAGACATCCCCTTTTCTCTTTACAACAGTTTGTAAATGTCTGGGGACTGAGGAGACAAGTTGCTCAAGTTTAGGGATAGGAATGTTAACCCATTCTTGTCTAATGTAGGATTCTAGTTGCTCAACTGTCTTAGGTCTTTTTTGTCGTATCTTCCGTTTTATGATGCGCCAAATGTTTTCTATGGGTGAAAGATCTGGACTGCAGGCTGGCCAGTTCAGTACCCGGACCCTTCTTCTACGCAGCCATGATGCTGTAATTGATGCAGTATGTGGTTTGGCATTGTCATGTTCGAAAATGCAAGGTCTTCCCTGAAAGAGACGTCGTCTGGATGGGAGCATATGTTGCTCTAGAACCTGGATATACTTTTCAGCATTGATGGTGTCTTTCCAGATGTGTAAGCTGCCCATGCCACACGCACTAATGCAACCCCATACCATCAGAGATGCAGGCTTCTGAACTGAGCGCTGATAACAACTTGGGTCGTCCTTCTCCTCTTTAGTCCGAATGACACGGCGTCCCTGATTTCCATAAAGAACTTCACATTCTGATTCGTCTGACCACAGAACAGTTTTCCGCTTTGCCACAGTCCATTTTAAATGAGCCTTGGCCCAGAGAAGACGTCTGCGCTTCTGGATCATGTTTAGATACGGCTTCTTCTTTGAACTATAGAATTTTAGCTGGCAACGGCGGATGGCACGGTGAATTGTGTTCACAGATAATGTTCTCTGGAAATATTCCTGAGCCCATTTTGTGATTTCCAATACAGAAGCATGCCTGTATGTGATGCAGTGCCATCTAAGGGCCCGAAGATCACGGGCACCCGGTATGGTTTTCTGGCCTTGACCCTTACGCACAGAGATTCTTCCAGATTCTCTGAATCTTTTGATGATATTATGCACTGTAGATGATGATATGTTTAAACTCTTTGCAATTTTACACTGTCGAACTCCTTTCTGATATTGCTCCACTATTTGTCGGCGCAGAATTAGGGGGATTGGTGATCCTCTTCCCATCTTTACTTCTGAGATCTGCTGCCACTCCAAGATGCTCTTTTTATACCCATTCATGTTAATGACCTATTGCCAACTGACCTAATGAGTTGCAATTTGGTCCTCCAGCTGTTCCTTTTTTGTACCTTTAACTTTTCCAGCCTCTTATTGCCCCTGTTCAAACTTTTTTGAGATGTGTTGCTGTCATGAAATATCAAATGAGCCAGTATTTGGCATGAAATTTCAAAATGTCTCACTTTCGACATTTGATATGTTGTCTATGTTCTATTGTGAATACAATATCAGTTTTTGAGATTTGTAAATTATTGCATTCCATTTTTATTTACAATTTGTACTTTGTCCCAACTTTTTTGGAATCGGGGTTGTATATAATGATTATTTTTCAAAACATCCAATAGCTTTGAGTGGGTTTTTCTTGTTAACATTACTAGCCTCCGTTAGCTAATCACTCATTGCTCTGTTTGCTTCGTTGTCTTGCTTGCACCTTTTCTCCCTCTTTGTTCTCTCCTCAGAATATTCCCATACCTTGCCTTTGATGACACAACACACTCAGGAGGCAGATGTAGATCCTAGTTCAGAGTTAAATTAGCCCAAGCTTCTGAGTCGCTCTCTAGATGAAACGATGACTTGGCAGCCAACACAGATCGGCTGAAATCAATGATTTAGGGGTTGGGAACATAAAATTTGGACACTTTGCAATAGAACCCTCCTTATCAGATGACGATGAGGATACAATGACTGTCTACAGCTGCTTCTGGGAAATATCTTCTGGGAACTTCCAGGCTGATAATGAACAAGCAGTTGAGCTGCAATGTTCAGCACGGTTTGGTTCTGCTTCTACCAGCTCACAGCCCTGCTGACAGGCTCGAAACTAACCCATGGCAGCCACTCGAAAGTTACTGGTGGGCGGGTAGGATTGGATGGTGCAATGCAAGTTGCTGAAAGATATTTTGCTGTGCATACATTTTTTACACCATTGGTTCTTTATGAACAACAAATCCAGTGATTGACTTTTTCTCCAATTCATATGGAGAATGAGCTTGGCAAAGCCTCCCACAGTAAGCCACTGGTCAGATGCTCCAAGGACAGAGAGGGGAGGACCTGATTTGAACTGATCTTGCAGAGGAAGATGGCATTATTTCTTGGCTGAAAACAATAACCGAGTTTCTTGCAACATCTCCTTTCCTGCTAGCGGCTGTGTGGGTCAGAACAGGCCAGAAGAAAATTGGAACTGGTGCACAAACCATACCCCAATGTTTTATGGCTGTCTGTGTGACCTCCAATGTGTCACTGAAGTTTGTGGAGATGCTGGAGGCATCTCTCTCTCTCTCTCTCTCTCTCTCTCTCACTCTCTCACTCTCTCTATTTCAATCTCTGAGATTTGGCAAGGGCTTAATGAGGGAGCCGGTGAGTCAGCCTCTCTGCTGCTGGGGGTGAGAATTACACGGAGACAGAGAAGGAGAGAGAGAAGCTTCAATAGATGGATATTCTCAAATAATGGGAGATAGTACAAGGGGCACAGACAGAAAAATATGTAAGGAGATGGGCATAGGACATGGAGGAACACACAAAAAATTGAGCATGAAAAGATGAACCAGATCTTTACTTTTTTTTTATTATTTTTTAAACAATTTTGAATAAAATTTGTGGCTGAATTTTATTTATGTTCATCAAAATAAAACCATAAGTAAAGGTCACTTCTTAAATATTAATATTTGTCTTGAATCGTATGAACTGTTACTAATCCATGAGACCATGCTGGAGAAGTTGACAGCGAATGAAATACAAAGGAAAGACATATTAAAATAAAATAAATCATAGAATATAAAGATGCCATGCATTAAGGTCTCTTTTTTATTTGTCCCTCTGTCAGAAATTTAAAGGTTTTTGTAAAACCCTACAACAGGGTTTTCCTTTTAGAAAGGATTCCACATAAAACCTGTTTTAGAAACTAAGTAATGAATAAAACATTCAAGGGTATGCTGTTGTAGGAAAACCATCAACAATGGAGTGTTTTGACAAAGTTCAATAATGTTTCTGAGGTTTTGGGCATTTTTCTTTTGTCTTATACAGCAGCAATTTGCCAATGATTACAATTGTTAATTTCTTACTGAACGTAGCATACATTTTTAGCCATTTATAGTTACATAACTCAGTCAACCAAGGTGCTGAGTGAAGCCATCCCATTGAGCCAATGTCAAAGTCAAAGTCCCTCCCATGCCAGGACCTGGTCTTCCCAGGCAGTCTCCCATCCCAGTACTAACTAGGCCCTTAAGGTGCACTGGGCAGTGCCAATCTCCGCTTCTATAGCCCTTGACCTCTCACCTATACAGCTAGGGTTACAGAGGAGGACTCGTCCTCTGGTAACTGCAAGAGTTTGACTCCCTACTCACATCTATATTGCAGCATGCCTTGCCAGATGGTAGTAGATACTGTTTTTATGAGGGTCTTTGGTATGACCCGACTGCATGTAGAACTCATGATCTCCCGTTCGAGAGGCGGACACGCTAACCACTAGGCCAACTTGTGGTCATTGAGCCAATATAGACCTCCAAAAAATGTATTTATATGTACAACTTCATCACAAAAGTAATCACAGTTATTCACATCTGTATGTGAGCTATAGGCGTAGCATTCACTGAACAAAAGCTCCACTTGGCAACTTCAACATCCCTGTATTTGTGTCTGTGAAGGTTCTCAGTTATCCAGGTCATCGTAAACCATCGGTGCTAAAGAAAGCAACTGGACTTGCTTGAAATTCTTGAAGACGTTTCACCTCTCATCCAAAAGGCTTCTTCAGTTCTGTCTGACTAGTGGGGAGTTCCAGGTATTTATCCTCTATTACCCCTTTTCCACCAAATCAGTTCCAGGGCTGGTGCGGGGCCAGTGCTGGTGCTGGTTCACAACTCGTTCAACTTGCGAGCCAGCTGAGAACCAGTTTGCTTTTCCATAGCTCGCGGTGCTAAGGGAAGCCACATCATTACTTCACTGTATACATCAGTTACGTCGTTATATACGTCAGTTACGTCACTACGTTTGCATAAACCTTGGCGCGAATATCGAAGCAAAAACAACACGGAAGAAGCAACAACAGCAACAACAATAATAATAATGGATGACTTCGCGTTTGTACAGCTGCTGCTTCTCGTCGCTTAAAAATGGTGATCTTTCGCGGTCTTGTTATTGTTGTTGGTCTCAACAACTCCGCCCCCCCCGCTGATGTAAGCGGTTCTTTCCTCTGGCCCAGCAGAGAGTTGGTGCTAGCCTGGAACCAGTTTTTCTGGCCCCAGAGCCAGTTCTTTGTCAGTGGAAACAGAAAACCCGGTTCCAAACTAAGCACTGGCCCCGAACCAGCCCTGGAACTGCTTTGGTGGAAAAGGGGCATAGTAGACCAAAAGCAACCCTAAGGAGAGTCGTTGAGGTCACATGGGTCGTTGACCCTCTCAGTCATCCTGTATGTGTAGGTGAAGCCATCTTCATCAACCTGGAACGACCATCACTGAACAGAGGAGGTGGTCTGAGACACCACTTATCAGCCACCTACAATGTAGTCCTTGGCACACTTCCCAGAAAACTGAATACACATCCACACCAAGACTCAGCTGACTTCAATGACTCACATGATGACAGAGAGAGTCAACGACCCACAGATCACCCTAACGACCCTCTAGGCTGCTAACACCATTCACACCCGGCCTCCAGTGACCCTAACACTTACAGGATGACTGAGGTGGTGTTTACATTAGACCGTATCCGTCTCGTTTTCGTCGCGGATGCACTGTCCATCTACATTAAAACGCCGGGAAACGACTCCACAGGCGGAACAACTTGAATCCGCCAGGGCTCACGTATTCAACCCAGTTCGTATCTGATCTGGTGCTGTGTAAACATTGAGGAACGAGGAAACGCTGTGCTGAGCTCTAGCTGACGTCGTCATTGGACACGTCACTGTGACATCCACCTTCCTGATTCGCTGGCGTTGGGATCACACACACAGCGGCTCAGTCCCGAATCACTGCTCGTGCACTTCACTCACGCGCTCTGTGAGCTGCGCAGGGCCGGAGTGCGCACCCTCCAGAGGGTACTCGCTGTTCAGGGCGGAGTGATTTGGAGCGCAGGAGGAAGCGCTGAGCCGCACTGAGGCTTATTTACACATTTCAACTTATGGCCCTTTTCCACTACCCTTTTTCAGCTCACTTCAGCTCGCTTCAGCTCACTTCAGCCCGACACGGCTCGCGTTTCGACTACCAAAAAACAGCACGACTCAACTCGCTTCAGCCCTGCTTAGCCCCTAAAACTCGCACCGTTTTGGAGTGGGGCTGAAGCGAGCCAAACCATGCCGAGTGAGGCTGGGGGCGTGAGCAGACACTCCCCTGTGCACTGATTGGTGAGGAGGAGTGTCCTCACATGCCCACACACGCCCCGCGAGCACGCTGGGATCTGTAAACACCGCAAACCCGGAAGAAGGAGAATTACGAGAATTATAAAGTCTTATGCGCCTCGCCTCATCTATATGCTCTTGCCAGTATCTGTTGGCGTTGTCGGTGACAACAAGCCACAGAACCAAGACCAGCAACACTAACGACTCCATGTTCTCCATGTTTATTGTTTACTATCCGGGTCGTGAGACTACCGCTTAAAAGCTCACTGATGTCACTGTTTGCGCTGCTTAACGACATCACGTGACGTCCACCCACTTTCGCTAACTCCACCCAATGTGTCCACCCACTTCCAGCCAGCACGGTTCAGCGCGGTTGTAGTCGAAATGCAACTCCAACAGCCCCACTCAGCTCGACTCAGCCCAACTCAGCACGGCACGGCTCAGCCCAACTCAGCACGGCACGGCTCAGCCCGACTCAGCCGCGTTTGTAGTGGAAAAGCGGCATTATTTACCTCCTTCAGGCACTTAAACTCAGTGAGAACATGAACATCACAGCCAGGTGTGTTTATCTGCTGGAGAAGGTGTTCGCTTGCCATCCTTCCACTTGCAAGTGGTGAGTGACTTGCGCATGCCCGATATGCACTGGGATCATGTGACGTGCCGTCTAATTAGCCCATGTTTACATTAGACCATATCAGCGGATCATCAGATTAACGTTTTTAAAACGATTAGTGTGCACACAGCAACACCAATACACGATTTGCGTGCACACAGCAACACCAATACACGGATACGCTCGGCTCCGCAGGCATCCTGCACTCCAAATCACTCCGCCCTGAACAGCGAGTGCCCTCTGGAGGGTGCGCACTCCGGCCCTGCGCAGCTCACAGAGCGCGCGAGTGAAGTGCACAAGCTGTGATTCGGGACTGAGCCGCTGTGTGTGTGATCCCAGCGCATATCACTTACCACTTGCAAGTGGAAGGATGGCAAGCCTAAAGACAATCATAACTACACAATGGGCAGTATTTGCATCAGTATTTGCAGTATTTTCATACTTTTATACTCTTTAATGAAAGGTGATACAAGGCGGAAGTCCGTGCCGTTTTTCAGCAGTCGCGTCACATGACCAAAGCCAGCGAATCAGGAAGGTGGATGTCACAGTGACGTTGTCCAATGACGACGCCAGCTAGAGCTCAGCACAGCGTATCCGCGTATCCGCGTATTCTCAATGTTTACACAGCACCGGAGCTGACACGATCTGGATTGAATACGTGGACCCTGGCGGATTCCCGTTTCCTGGCGTTTCCAGGCGGTTTAATGTAAACGGACAGTGCATCCGCGAAGAAAACGAGACAGATACGGTCTAATGTAAACTTGGCCTAACACTTACAGGATGACTGAGAGGGTCAATGACCCATGTGACTTCAACGACTCCCTGTAGGTTTGCTTTTGGTCCACTAGAGGATAAATACCTGGAACTCCCCACTAGTCAGACAGAACTAAAGAAGCCTTTCGGATGAGAGGTGAAATGTCTTCAAGAATTTCAAGCAAGTCCAGTTGTCTTCTTTAGTACCTACAATCCCTGTATGAGCTTATCTGTAATGAATCCTATGGGAACTCTCACCAAACATCTGTATGAGTGAGTAAGTCTTCCATTAATGTCTGCAGTAGTGCATTGATTTCTGTGACATGAGACACTGATATGATATGAGCACTGACTCTTCTATAAGGTGCTCCCAAATGTTGGTAGACTAAACTGACACTCATATGGTCTGTCCTGCTCTCCTGTCTCTCATCACCTCCTTATATAATAACATCCATGTGCTCCAGAATCTCAGCTATGCATTACCCAGAAAACCTCTCTGACTACACCACTTTTTTTTTTCCATGACTGTGTTTGGGCAAGGTTCTGACACTCAGGCAGACACATTTTGATTCATGTTTTACCACCGGGGTTTTGTTGTTAATAAAAATAGCTGCTATTTCTGTGGCCCGCAGGAGGAATGGAGCAAATTCTGTTTGGGATGCTTTACATTAAATCATCGGTGTAGAGACAGTCGGTTATGGCTTCCTACATGAAGGAGGAATGATGGAGGAATGCTCTTTGTTGGGAAAGAAATGTGAAACACATCCCTCCATGTTTGAGAGAAATATTGTGGACCACCTTATCATAGCTGGCATCCTTTCCAGTACTTCGGAGCAATGTAGTTGATCAGCTATTTATGACTAACTTGGATGAATAAACTGCTTTTGTATACTGTATAACACATCAGAGCAAAGCATGTGGTAACCTTCACCTTTACAAAGCTTGTATAGATAGTTTTCACTGACGTCACGGCACGTCACGGCAGCCGCCATCTTGTGGGGCTAACAAAACGGACCTTCGCTATTACCGGCTACGTTATCTCGGACGAATTTATAAAGTTATATAGTCAGTTTTCTAAAATACAGATCAATGTCGGCAAAATCAAGCAAACGGAAGTATATACCGGTAGATACATTAGACGACATCTCACGACAACGGTATGCAGCCAAACTGGCCTTGATTGGGGGAATTGACCCCTATGAAGTAGACAAAGATGCATTTTCAAGTGACTATGCAGGGCTGTCATCCATATCATACCCTGATATTGTGAACTATTTCGTGAATAGTAAAAGTGCCTACACACTTGATGACCTCAAAGCATACAAGTCGCTGAAGTTATACAATTATTTTGTCTGTGGCTGGGTCTGTGAAGTCCACCATATAAAACCAAGTGACAGTCGTGTCCTAATTACAGCCAAGGTATGTAAACATTGGAATTTTAGAGCTCTCAACGCTGCATATAAATATATGTGTGTGTATAATATCGAGTTGATTTAAGACAAATTTTACATCCATTAGTGGTATTACAGTACCATGTCAGTTCCAGTTAGGCATCCTCCAGAGATTGTTTACATGATGTTTTGGTTTCCAAAAACAAACTTAAACACAATTGATTGTTTATTTAAACAACTTACCACTTATAAAATGATCAGAGCAGACTTTGCTGTGTTTGGAAGGCTGATAATCCTTGCGGTTGATTCTTGCAAGCCATAGATTTCTCCTTTGTATGCTGAGTTTCTTTGTTTGCTCACCTTCGTGCTCCCGTACAGTGGGAATTCCATAAAAGCTCCGCTTGACGTCATCATTTGACCTATTACGACAGCCGTGAATACAACAGGTGTGCACCATTGCTAGCTTTAAATAGCCTGCTTGGGTTCTTTTGAAGACTTTGTACTTGCGCGTTACAATGTGTGCTCAGTGACCTGTACGGTAAGCTTGACCCACAAGATGGCCGCCACTAGGGAATCCCCGACTCTGTGACGTCATGTGAAAACTATCTATTGCAGTGACTATGTTCAACTCGTAAAATGATTGCTATATACATATTCAGTACCAGTCAAAAGTTTGGACACCCCTACCCATTCATAGGTTTTTCTGTATTTTGTATTTTCTACATTGTCGAACAATACTGAAGACATCAAAACTATGAAATAACATATGGAACATGTATGGAATTATGTGGTAAACAAAAAAAGTGTTAAAAAACAAAGTGTTTCATATTTTAGATTCTTCAAAGTATCCAGTGTTTACCTTGATGACGCTTTGCACATTATTGGCAAACACTGGATTTTTCTTAACCAGCTTCATGAGGTAATCACCTGGAATGCTTTTCAATTAACAGGTGCCTCGTCAAAAGATAATTAGTGGATTAATTTCTTTCCATCTTAATTAATAAATAAGAAAAATACAGTAAATAGTCCTATTCCACAACTGTAGTAATCCATATTATTCTATCCACATTCACTGGATATGAGCAATCGTACACTCTGATTGGCTACTCTACTACTAGGCTACCGTGAGTAGAGAAAAACAAAATGGCAGAGCGTGTTGTTGAACCAACCGATGACGAAATAAAAACTCTATTTAAAAACAAAACCCCAAAATATACAAAAAAAAGCAACAAAATATGGAATGAAAGTATTTGATGGTAAGAACGTATCTTTTTGATTTTTCAAGAATTATTATTATAGCATTTTTCACAAATTGCTACTGTCATTTCGCCGGTTTGTTTACATTCTAAGAGGAAATGATTTTGTTGGACGTTTTGTATAAAGTTTTTATTCATCGAATTTGCAAAAAATAAAAATGCTCTGTTTCTCAAAATCCAGTGAATGTGGATAGAATAAAACAGTTATTCTACTCAACCTCGTCGTACATGGCTTACAGCCAACTCGGTGCTACATGCCTCGTCAGTTATCAACTCATGTAATACTTGATTTTGTGGAATAACTGTTAATTATATCAAGAACCACTCAACTAAGTAAAGAGAAATGACATCATTCATTACTTTCAGACATGAAGTGACTTTTGCTCAAGAAAAATAAAGAAAAAACATTGAATTCAAAGATGTCTCCAAACTTTTGACTGGTATCGTATATTTCATCATGAATTTCACGTTTAAATGTATTTTTTTTTTACGGATTAGATCTCAATGCAACTGAACTTCAATATGTCGTGTTGTGTTTTGCTGCCATCTTGTTAATGTTACGGTCCTCTGTCTTTATTCATTCATTTTCAGTAAGCACTTTATTCAGATCAGGGTTGGATCCAGAGCCTATCCAGGTGACACTGGGTGTGAGGTGGGACACCAGTCCATCACAGGGCACAATACGTTACTCTTATTCACACTTAGGGGAACTTTAGAGTCACCAAATCCACCTACTGGCATGTTTTTTGGAAAGTAGGAGAAAACCAGAGAACCCAGAGGAAACACAAGCAGATCAGGGAGAACCTGTGAAACTCTACACAAACAGTATCTTGAGTTCAGGAGTGAACCAAGACTCCTGAAACTGTAAGGCGACAATGCGTCCCGCTGCTCCACCATGCCAGGCATTTTAGCATTAATCTGAAATGTTATTATAACACTTCTCAAGAGACTTTACTCGAAAAATCATACTTACTGTATATATTTTTAATAAAAACTTTTGCTTCTTGAACTCATAGCCTGTTTTCACCGGCACCATCTACTAGTTATTACTATTCATAAAGCACTCACCTGGTGTTCATTAATATTTATTAGCTTGCTAATAGCCTGCTCAAAAACAGGGAAATGCATTTTACAGGTCATTACACACGGACATCATTGAAATCATTGCTTTGTAATCTAATGCTGTTTCAAACCTCAGTAAAAAAAAAAAAAAATTGCTGATATGTTATTTGTCATAAAACCACAGTCTAAATTTAATTAAGTTGTACCAGTATACCTGAAGACAAACATGGTTTTGGAGATATTTACACATCATTCCAAGTCACATATTTCCAAACTAAATACTAATTTGTGAAAATACTGTTCCACTGTATAATGGAATAGGCTACTACTGGTAATGATAAGTGGTTTAGGATGTTGATTGCCTGATTACATTCATGGATTTAAGACATCTGACCACACACCACACAAATTCTGTGAAATGCTCAATTGCTTGGTTCATGAGGGATGATATTCATTTCAGAAAGTACATCAACAACTGTCACAACGGGTTTTCAGTTCCTTCAGTCAAACTTGGCTGACAACGATGATGTTCTCTTCAGAGTGATTCAACTGTGTCATTTATGACTTGGTTCATTATTTGTTCTCGTCAGCAGTCAATGTGTGGATCTGAGCTTTTTTATGAGGATAAACTGTGTGATTGTTAGACTTGTACTTGAACTCAATGTGTTTTCTTAATTTTTATTAATTAAAAGACACTTCTTATCGTAAATTATTATATGCCAGGAGCTATTTCTGGTAAAATCGTGCGCTCTGATTGGTTCTTTGGTGGGCAGTATTTTCCCGTAATGCCCGTGGGCGATTACGGACTTTCTTTCCAAGGCTCCGGCTTTCAACGTTGCACAAAACAAACAAAAACAATGACAAAAAAGATTAATTAGAAATCAAAACAGAATCAAAAATGGCTGAAGCATAAAAGACGAACAAGAGTCACTGAGTTACTCCAGAAATGAGCAATGAAGAGCATTCAGAAACCGCTAACCGCGAACAGAAATTCAGTTTTGAAACCGCTGGGTGTTTATTCTGCATGTGTGACTCGTTACAAATATGACATGACTGAAAGAAAGCAGCATCACGCCTCATTATAATGACCATCTTTTTTAATATTAGAAATAAAAAAAAGCCATATAATAAACTCCTTATTAACCTCGCTTGCTTGATCTTTATGGATAAATATCAGACCGAGGGCTGATATTTTCCTGTAAAGACCTCATGCTCAGTTAATAAGTAGTTCATAATGATGGATGTCGTTTCTCTTTACTTAGTTGAGCAGTTCTTGACATAATATGGATTACTACAGTTGTGGATTAAATAGGGCTATTAACTTTATCTCATTCTCATCTCATTATCTCTAGCCGCTTTATCCTGTCCTACAGGGTCGCAGGCAAGCTGGAGCCTATCCCAGCTGACTACGGGCGAAAGGCGGGGTACACCCTGGACAAGTCGCCAGGTCATCACAGGGCTGACACATAGACACACAACCATTCACACTCACATTCACACCTACGCTCAATTTAGAGTCACCAGTTAACCTAACCTGCATGTCTTTGGACTGTGGGGGAAACCGGAGCACCCGGAGGAAACCCACGCGGACACAGGGAGAACATGCAAACTCCACATCGAACCCGGACCCTCTTGCTGTGAGGCGACAGCGCTAACCACTACACCACCGTGCCGCCCAAATATGAAATGTATTTTGGTTTTTTTTTTACACTTTTTTGTTTACCACATAATTCCATATATGTTCCATATGTTATTTCCAGTGGCGGCTGGTAGTCTTTCAAACAGGGGAGGCTGGTCGGTTACGATATTTCCAGATTTTAAAAGAAAAAACACATCAGTTTTGCCCATACTCTTGCCTCTGATCTGGCTGATTGTTGGCAGCGTCACAAACTGTGAAATAACAGGTTCTTTTGGCCCATTAGCCTACTGTCCAATATACATGATGGTGTTGTTGGGGGGGAGGGGTTATATTTTAACATTTTATATTTTAAAATTGTGGCATGTTGTTTAAAAATTGACCTCGGCTGTGTTTTTGTTTAAAAATGTTTTCAAAATTGTAGCTGTGTTTAATTCATATCCAGAAAAACATATATTCCAATATAATATACTCAGCATAAACATTTTAAATAGATTCTATAGTTTTGGTCCATCCATGACATATTACTAAAGTAGCCTATTTACTGTTGTTGATGTGGGTCACTTGCTGTTAGCCTATTCACTTTCTCGTACCAGGAGAGCTGAAAGGAACGAGTATTATTCCCTACCTTTTTCACCAAGTCAGTTTGAGGTTTGAGCAGGTCTACCCTGATCTTTAATTTTAATTTTTTCCTCAAAAGGAAGACTGGCAAATGGCTTCGCCAAAATTAAATCAGCAATGCTTTTCATCCGTGCGTAGCTTTCTTGCTAGCTGACTAGCCCCCTCAAGTTCAAGTTCAGTCACTCAAATAAACGAAATTTCTGGAACTAAGATAGCAAACTTGACAACACTATATTTACACTTTATTTACAATGAAAATATATACAAACTAAAAAAGCTGGTAGAAACCGTATGTAATGAATGAAATCGAAATGTAAGCCGATCTCTTACAATACACCACAGCACTTGCGAATCCGCATGGGACTGAACTGATGTTGCCAGATACTGCTGACGTTATCCAGCCCAAAATATGTTCAAAACCCGCCAAAATGCACTTAAAACCGCCCAATCTGGCAACACTGTACCGCTGCCTGTCTATAGTTGAAACGAGCTGTCAATCTAAGAAAATATCTGGCCGCTTTCACCAATCACCAGTCTCCTCGTGGAAACTGCCATGTCCCTCCCATGTGAGGCTCGGAGTCCGTGGGTGGGCATTTTCGCAGTATTTGTCCAATAATCGTCTTGCATTTTGAGATTGAAAAGTGCATAGCTCCCAAATGCCGTTGAAGTCCACTGAGGCTGGGAGTCCATGAGACTCCGTGGGCGGGCATTTTCGCAGTATTTGTCCAATAATCGTCTTGCATTTTGAGATTGACAAGCACATAGCTCCCAATCCACTGAGGCTGGGCTGCATCGCGCTGTCACGAGGGGGAAAAACTCACGCACACATTAGGCGAACTGGGGAAAGTTATAACGGAATGATTTCGCACTGTAGTTGGGTTGAGCACATATATTTCTATGATTCTGGATCTGAAATAGCAATGTTACTGTATAAGGTCGGCTTTAACATAAGCCTAGCGCAATTCATCCTACACGATGTTTGTCATTTTTAGAGGAGGCTGAGCCTCCCTCGTTGTCTTAGAGCAATCGCCCGTGGTTATTTCATAGTTTTGATGTCTTCAGTATTGTTCGACAATGTAGAAAATACAAAATACCGAAAAACCGATGAATGAGTCATTCTGTTCAAACTTTTGTCTGATACTGTACACACAGATTCATAGACCTTGTTTTGAAGAACCTTAGTCCTTAATATGAGATGACCTTTGTTCAACACACTTCAAGGTGCTTTAAACTAATTGAATTCATGTAAATCATATTAAAAGAGATGAGATGAAGCCAGAGTGGTTTTGCTTTCACAACAAGGCATTTGATCCTCAATAAAAGTGAATCATTCATTTGACAAGATTATAGACACCTACATCCTCATTATGTTAATGTATCATCCCAAGGTATGTCTCAATACATAAAGAATGCACCATGTCTATAGCCAGCATACTAGAGCATGTTTTGAATCATCTACTTTGAGATCAGTATAGATTGCCATCTGCTATGGAAGCTGAGACAAAGGAAAGAGATGTGAGACAGACACACACTCGTTCCTGATGAAAAGCCTTCACACACAGTGAGGACAGCACACGACACAGCACGCATAGGAGAAAGCTCAGGTAATTATGTGTAGGGAGCAGGACGCTGTCCTCAAGGGGTCACTGAAGTGCACTCCAAACTCACAGGAGCTGGCAGTTTTATTGTCCTATCTGGACAGACTCTTGCACCCACCATGACTTTTTATACCTGGAATCTTTCCATTCAGCCTTGCTGGTTGCCAAATCAAAGGCATCAAGGCTTTCGACGTCTCCACTGACGTCAAATCCCGGCATCAACCCCGATCCCCTGGATTTCAGCAGTATAAAGAGCGATGCATCGGCAGGTCTCTGGACTCTGCTGTCTGTCAATGAATAACCTTCAGAAAACAGAGAGAGAGAGAGAGAGAGAGAGAGAGAGATTGTGTTATGTGAAGATGTGCAAGATGGGATGTAATACTCTACAGAGATATATCAGGGGAGAATTATGTTCTGTTTTCAGAAGGAACTAATGGAATTGTATTGAGTCTAATGAGTAATCTTAAGTTTGGTTTCAGTCCATAAATTAATGCACCACAAACAAATAAACAAGCTAAATTAAGCAGGTTGTCAAATTGGAGTCAGGAAGATGGGAGTAAACCAAATGCCCTAAAGCTTGCCACAGGGCAAAACAATGCAGCAAAATGTGCTCATAATACAAACATCATGCCTTCAAAGAAAAAGGTTGTATCATTATCAATTCTCTATACACCATCAAAATCACTGCTGTTCGTTTGAAGAGTTCAGCGGGATTGGAAGCAGACAATTCCACTTTTCTTGTTTTTCTTTTAAAATAAAAGAATAATGCCATCTGATTTCCCTGATAGAACTGGCCGTTTCAATTAATTGGACGATTAATTGTCGTGATCTGAAAAATCAAGCTTTATTAAAACAAAACTAAAAAAGAGGGTTTTGATTACCTTTAGCGGCAAAAAACCCTTCCTCCATTAAAAAAACCAAACAATAATTATTATAACAGATGCTTAATGATTCAAGAATTTATTTATTTATTTATTTTTTGGTACTGTACTTCTCAAAGATGGAGTGACCTCTCCATGGTGGTGCGAGAGCCTGGGCAAATTTAAGGAGGTCTTGGGTTGCCCATGCGACAAGACCCCCCTCTCGACCGCACCGGTGTGGTCCAGAGGAAAGCTAGGCAGTACATCTGGCACCGGCTTGGTTGTAGGAGTTGCCGGAGAGACTAGCTGACAGCCATGCCTAACCGCCTACGGGGCTCCACTCTGAGTTTTCTGTCAGGGTTGTTTCCACTATCCCTAGCACCCACAAGGCAGTGAGACTATTTCACCCATAGTTGGGGGTTTGAGATCAGGGTTTGCCTTCCCCTAGATGGACAGCCTTTCAGGGCTAACGAGCTCCGTCTACCCGGGTTTGAAATCGGGGTTGTCCTTCCCCTAGATGGACTGCCATCCAAGGCTAATGAGCTCCGTCTACCCGTGCTATTTACCCATAGCTGGGGGTCTGGTTCATGGGCATCAGGGCGTATCCACACACCGGTGGGCCATGCATGCCGCATGTCTGGGGGCCAGACCTCCTCCGAGCTCCCTGCAGTTTAGCCTGGGGCCTTACGTTGCCCAGTTACCATCTGTAGCCACGAGGAGGCACTGCATAGGACTTGCTGTGGAGAGGCTATGTACTGGCAGAAGAGACTTACGCACTCGGCTCTCTTTTCGCAGTGCTGCGAGCAGCTCCGCTAGCCAGCGGTGAGGGCTGAAAGCGAGAGGTGGCAAGCACACTAACGCTACGCCTACACACTAGTCGCATCACACAGCCATTTACAGACAATTCAAGAATAATGAGTTGGATTTCCCCATAATGAAGCCATGGGCCAAACTGAGGATTATATCTGATTTACGATGCATGGCACGTAATGTTGAGTTGCACTCCAAGCTGGATTCCTTCACAGAAACCATCTATCGTAAAAGGAAAACAGAATGACAGTGCTTCACTGAAGATTTTGCAACTTTGTCTTCTACAGGGCGACACCAAAAAAGTGTCCCTGAACTATTTTTCAAGTGAATGCAGAATAGATTTGTGCCCTGTAACCAGCTTAAATTTGGGATTGACAGGAACATCCATCATCACTGTTAACGGTGATTGATTCTTTTCTCCGTAATTGAAAAAAGCACAGGGACTCTAGTTTGGCTACTCTATAGAATATAACTGTCAATAATTCACAACTGGAGTACCAGTAGATTGTCAAACAGAGAAGTTTCCATTCACAGGTTATGTACGTTGTGTCTGCAAGAAATGTGGGCGATATTTCCTGCACTGCTATTACGTGCTTTTTTTTTTTCACTTGTGAGGAAACAGATTTGGCCAGATTAGGTTTCTTTTTCTGTCCAACCTGCAATACAGTCACCTGTTTATCAGTATCATCAAAGTTTTCCATGTCTATCCATCCATCCATCCATCCATCCATCCATCCTTTATCTGTAGCCGCTTATCCTGTTCTACAGGGTCGCAGGCAAGCTGGAGCCTATCCCAGCTGACTATGGGTGAGAGGCGGGGCACACCCTGGACAAGTCACCAGGTCATCACAGGGCTGACACATAGACAAACAACCATTCACACTCACATTCACACCTACGGTCAATTTAGAGTCACCAGTTAACCTATCCTGCATGTCTTTGGACTGTCGGGGAAACCAGAGCACCCAGAAGAAACCCACGCAGACACGGGGAGAACATGCAAACTCCACACAGAAAGGCCCTCGCCAGCTGTTGGGCTCAAACCCAGGACCTTCTTGCTGTAACGTGACAGTGCTAACTACTACACCACCGTGCTGCCAGTTTTCCATGTTTTCATGCGTTATTTGGTGAAATTATTTGGCAATTTAGAGAGCGAACCAGAAAGATCAGCAAATCGTTGGCGTAGGTGGATGATGGATGATGGATGACATCACTAGCTTCAGAGTGCTGATTTGCTGAAATGGAGTTGTTGGTATCTGTGAAAAATAGGACAGTGGCAGATATCAGTTTCTGAATCAAAACCATGAATATAGCAAGATTTTACAACGGAGATGTCTGATTTTTTGCAGAAAAACAAACCTGCTGAAAATAAAGAAGACACCACCATTGATCCGCTGAGGGTATTGATTCCATTTTTTCCAGGTTGGCTTTTGTTGGCTTTTGCACTTGAACTCTTCATTTCAAAGATTGCAAATGAAATTAATTACGCAGGCTTTCATCCTGATTTCTGCACCAGCTTATTGGAAAATTCTATGTTTTTGTGACAGTTGAGTGAAGCACAAAGTTTTTTACTGATATAATTGATTTCATGAAGGTTAATTAACAGTTATTCCACAAAATCGAGTCATACATGAGCTGACAGTCGACGAGACGCGTAGCATCGAGTTGACTATGAGCCACGTATGACAAAATTGAGTGGAATAACTTGTTTTATTTTTTGCAAATTTGATAAATAAAAACTTTATACAAAACATCCGACAATGATTTCCACTTAGATGGTAAACAAAACGGCAAAATGACAGTAGCAAGATGTGAAAAATGCTATAATAATAATTCTTGAAAAAAAAATGTTCTTAACATGAAATGCTTTCATTCCATATTTTATTGCTTTTTGGGGGGTTTCATTTTCCATCCATCCATTATCTGTAGCTGCTTATCCTGTTCTACAGGGTTGCAGGCAAGCTGGAGCCTATCCCAGCTGACTATGGGTGAGAGGCGGGGTACACCCTGGACAAGTCACCAGGTCATCGCAGGGCTGACAGAGAGACAAGCAACCATTCACATCTATGGTCAATTTAGAGTCACCATTTAGCCTAACCTACATGTCTTTGGACTGTGGAGGAAACCGGAGCACCCGGAGGAAATCCACGCAGACACAAGGAGAACATGCAAACTCCACACAGGAAGACCCTTGCTAGCCACTGGGCTCGAACCCAGGACCTTCTTGCTGTGAGGCGACAGTGCTAACCACTACACCACCGTGCCTCCTGGGGTTTTGTTTTCAAATAGTGTTTTTATTTCATCCTCAGTTGGTTCAGTAACACACTCTGCCATTTTCTTCTTCTTTAGGGTTTTTTTGGCGGTTGGCAAACCAACTTAAAGGTGCATTACTGCCACCGATTGGGCTGGAGTGTGGAACAGGAGATATTTGGGGGGGGACTACATTCTTTTAGCTATTTCTGTTTCTTTTAAATACTTGATAACAAAGTGATATGTCTGACTTCACGCGCACCACCATTTTGTTTTTCTCTACTCACAGTATATGAGCTGATAGCCTAGTCGTAGAGTAGCCAATCAGAGCACACAATTGCTCATATCCAGTGAATGTGGATAGAATAAATCTGGATATATTGTATGTTCATAATAGCAAAGAAATGTGTTATGTATTAAGGGGGTTTGTATTCAGGTTCCCTTTTCTATGCACAATCACCTAATATAAATGTTTGATAGGTTTGTTATGGTCATACTTACTAAATTAACCTACCTATTGTTACATTAAAGGGATAATCTAATTAAGGAATAAAACACAATTGTGTGTACAGTTTACTGGTATAAAAATCAGCAACAGTGTTGCTATGATGCAGTTTTCACCCCAAGTGTTATCCTGTTATACTACAGCAATCTTCCAACAATATTAGTTAATAATTAATCTCATCTCATCTCATTATCCCTAGCCGCTTTATCCTGTTCTACAGGGTCGCAGGCAAGCTGGAGCCTATCCCAGCTGACTACGGGTGAAAGGCGGGGTACACCCTGGACAAGTCGCCAGGTCATCACAGGGCTGACACATAGACACAGACAACCATTCACACTCACATTCACACCTACGGTCAATTTAGAGTCACCAGTTAACCTAACCTGCATGTCTTTGGACTGTGGGGGAAACCGGAGCACCCGGAGGAAACCCACGCGAACACGGGGAGAACATGCAAACTCCGCACAGAAAGGCCCTCGCCAGCCACAGGGCTCGAACCCGGACCTTCTTGCTGTGAGGCGACAGCGCTAACCACTACACCACCGTGCCGCCTAATAAATAAAAAATTAATTAATTAATTAATTCTTGACAGTTTATAGTCACATTTAATGTTGTGTTTATAGATAAATTTAATGCAGCTTGTCATGGTATGGGTTAGCCATGTATGGAGTTCTCTATACTCAAGACTTGACCATAATAAACCTCATGACGCATACAGAGTTCTGACCCTGAAGACTCATTCCATAGATGTATTTCTTTGTCAAATAACAATACATTTTTAAAAAAATCTGTTTATTTTTAGCTCTAGATTATGTGCTGCCATACAAGTCCCTGTGAATGAGTTGTTACTATAGAAACAATACCACATTCGAATGAGCGTATTAATATAAACGGGTTCTAAATTAGAGCAGGCACTGTTGTCAAAGCTACTGTTATAGACAATTAATCAACACCTTCTAATCAGATCTGAGAATTCAATAATGCCGTGGTACAATTTTTTTTTTAAACCTAATCTCTATTCACCACACTTGTAGCTCATGTTTAATCTCCATGGATGTGAGTTTTCATATTTCCCTGTATCAAGGAAATAAAATCTGTTTATTTAAAGTTGTCTTCTAATAGAATGCTAAGGGCAGTGCTGGGGCATCCCATTATGCAAAACATTTTTATACAACATTTCATGAATTCTTTAGCCAAAGGTGTTTCTAAATCAGGTGTTTGTACTGTATATTAAAAGGTTTTAATGTTAAACCAGGTTGAGGGGAAATTCATCAAATTCCCCACAGTGACCAAAAAAACACTAGTTCTTCAAAACACCAGCTAAAAAAAAAAACATTGCTCAATATCTGGCTGGCTTTTTTTTTTCTAAGGTAATATCATTGCATGACTCAGTTTTTGAATGATGAAGGTCTACCGTACATTTCAGGAGTTCCCAGACAAACCTGTGACAGAAGCTACTCCATAATATCAGAAAGGATCGCAAATTCCCGGTATATTCCCCTAAAAATTACCGGAAATCCATGCACGCTGTGGCCAGCACTTTGGTGGGAATGTGCGTAATAACGTTTCTGAGTCAGCCAGACAGTCTGGTGCTGGGAGGAAGCCGCAGAAATGGGAAAGACCCTCAGTGCCTTGCAAGATGCACTCACACATCCATATCTGAACATTAAACAGCCCCGTGTACAGTAGCTGATGTCGGCTATGTGAAAGGTCTAATTAGTTTTAGCCCAAAGCCAAGTCTTTAACTATGGAGGTGCCCCATACGTCATTTATCATTGCACTGGCACTGCTCCAAGAATATTCAACACACACACACACATGCATATACAGGCATTCTCTCCTGTGTATGCTCACTTCAAGGCCCATTACCCAAAAGCTCAAAAGACTGACAGAGTAGGTAGGGAAAAGAAGGTGAAAGCCCTTTCAAGATGACAGTAGTTGATGCACGGTCCCACTGCTTTACACAGTACAGTACACACAGTACTGTGCCCATAGGGTAGCTAACCAGTCACTTAATGCTGCTTAGACAGGTGCAGTGTGTACAATTGGACTACCTTTTGTAAGTGTACAGAAAAACACTGTTGTGAACATACAGAGTGAATGGAACAGAATGACTTTGAACAAGACGAACATTGCCAGCAGGGTTTTCTGTTTTTAAATATCTTTGAAGCATGCCTGTATCATTAAAGCATACCTGTAAAGCTAGAAGTTTCTGTCCACCACCAAGAACTTCTGTTACTGCAGAAAAACTACACTAAGTAGCTTTAAAAACGCACATTGATAAAACTTGCTGAATTCGTACTGAGTTTATCTCAAGAAGAAAAGAAATATATCACAATGGAAAAATAACTTCGTTCCGCCCGAATAAGTTCCAAATCTGTGCTCAAATCAGAATTTAAGGGAGTTGTACTCAATAACGTACAATATGACTCGGGTAGTCAATGACATGGACAGGCTTTAATTTTCAAACAAATTTTGCATACACTGTACACACACAATCTTGCCTATAAATACCCGGGGGAAATGATGGGAAAATTGTCATTATTGAAGATGCCACGCCTAAGCCAAAATCAACGTGAACAGGCCATCGGGATGTTGCGTGCCGGAAGTACACAGACAGAGGTCGCCCGGCACTTCGGTGTTCATCATTCGATCATTTCCCGTTTGAGTCAGCGTTACAAACAGACAGGGAGCACCAGGGATCGTCCACGCCCTGGTCAGCCTCGAGTCATGACGCCAGTTCAGGATCAGCACATCAGGCTAGCTCACCTCCGTGACAGATTCCTGACACCCTCAGTCACTGCTGCTGAGACCCCTGGACGACACAGACCCAGAATCTCCAGCATGAAGGTCCGTCGCCAACCAACTGTCACTTTGAATTTTTTTATTGTGAATTAATTCTTGAGTTTGACAATAAATGTCCTTTATCGATGTTTTAAGATGTGTGTGCATTACATACAATATCAAAAATTTCAAATATATGCATGGATCTAAAGTGATATCGTGTTGAATTCCATTGTGCGTTTTTAAAGTTACTTAGTGTATTATATATCTCTATCTAACACCATTTGAAATTGAGCCAATATCTAGCTTTGAGGGCGGCACGATGGTGTAAGTGGTTAGCACGGTCACCTCACAGCAAGAAGGTTCTGGGTTCGAGCCCAGCAGCTGGCGGGGGCCTTTCTGTGTGGAGTTTGCATGTTCTCCCCGTGTCTGCGTGGGTTTCCTCCGGGTGCTCCGGTTTCCCCCACAGTTCAAAGACATGCGGTTCGGTTAATATGGGACGGCCTTGGGCTGAGGTGCCCTTGAGCGAGGCACCTGACTCCCGATTGCTCCCCGGGCGCTGTTAGCATGGCTGCCCACTGCTCTGGGTATGTATGTGTGCTCATTGCTCATGTGTGTGTTCACTGCTTCAGTTGGGTTAAGTGCAGAGAGGAATTTCACAAGTGTGTGATGAATAAAGTTGTGCTTTCTTTCTTTCTTTGCTAGCCAGTTTGCAAATCTAAGCTAACCTGACAGGATATCTGAGAGTACATGTGAGTAAAATTGAACAACTAGTTAATCTGACAGGATTTTTACATTAATAATTGCTCAGAACCTTCAATGCTAATGCTTAGTTGGGTAACATGAGGTACAGTAACCTGACCAGAATTCAGATTTCTAACAAGATATTTTACCGCATATTCATAAATCTTCATAATCTTCACTTCTAATGCAAGTTAGATGTGTCATGCTAATGTAATGCTAATACAATATGAGGTAAACTGACAGGATATTTTAAACCATATTCATAAATGCTCATAATCTTCACTGTTAATGCTAATTAGATGGATAAAATGAGGTAAACTGACAGGATTTCTATCAGGATATTCTAAACCACATTCATGGTTTCATAATCTTCACTGCTAATGCTAATTAGATTGCTAAAATGAGGTAAACTTACTGGATTTCTATCCGGATATTTTAAGCCATATTCATAAATGTTCATAATCTTCACTGCTAATGCTAATTAGATTGGGAAAATGAGGTAAACTGAAAGGATTTCTATCCGGATATTTTAAGCTATGCTAATAAAGGTTCATAATCTTCATTGCTAATGCTAATTAGATGGATAAAATGAGGTAAACTGAAAGGATTTCTATCAGGATATTCTAAACCATATTCATGGTTTCATAATCTTCACTGCTAATGCTAATTAGATTGCTAAAATGAGGTAAACTTACTGGATTTCTATCCTGATATTTTAAGCCATATTCATAAATGTTCATAATCTTCACTGCTAATGCTAATTAGATTGGGAAAATGAGGTAAACTGAACGGATTTCTATCCGGATATTTTAAGCCATGCTAATAAAGGTTCATAATCTTCATTGCTAATGCTAAGTAGATTGCTAAAATGAGGTAAACTGACAGGATTTCTATTCATATTTTTAAGTCATATTCATACATTTTCATAATCCTCGTTGCTAATGCCAATTAGATTGCTAAAATGAGGTAAACTGACAGGATTTCTATTCATATTTTTAAGTCATATTCATACATTTTCATAATCTTCATTGCTAATGCTAAGTAGAGTGCTAAAATGAGGTAAACTGACAGGATTTCTATTCATATTTTAAGTCATATTCATACATTTTCATAATCCTCGTTGCTAATACCAATTAGATTGCTAAAATGAGGTAAACTGACAGGATTTCTATTCATATTTTTAAGTCATATTCATACATTTTCATAATCCTCATTGCTAATGCCAATTAGATTGCTAAAATGAGGTAAACTGACAGGATTTCTTACAGGATATTTTAAGCCATGTTCATAAACCTTATAATCTTCACTGATAATTTTAGCTACATGGCAAAGATGAACTAACCTGACAGGATTTCTATCAGGATATTGAAGTCTTATCCATACATGTTCATAAACATCATGACTAACACTAGTTAGAAGACTAACATGACCTTACCTGAAAAGATTAATAAATTTCCACAACACTTATTACCCAACATGACCTTTTCTAACAGGATTTTTTTTAAAGGTCAAACATAAATATTCAAAATCTCCATTGCTCGCACTACTCAAATAGATGCCATGACAGGTTTAATGATGATTAGATGTCCGTTAATAATAACAATGTTTTTCATATAATTAATAATGAGCTCTAACTGAGGGAAATGTTGTATTACTTTTGATAACTGACTGATCTTGAAAAGTTCTCAAAGTTACTGGATCGCAGACATCCTGAGATTCAGGATATCAGTTTTCTAAAATAAGAAATTTGCAAACGTAAACACGTAAATACATACATTGCATCAATGAGTTGTGAGTGCAGTCCTTAATCCTGTCTTGTTGCTCAGAACACAAAGCGTCTTCCTATCTTTATGCTTGTGCTGATGAGCTGCTCCGCTCATTATTTTCATGAAATGTACCATGACTTGTAAGGTTATTCGGCACATCTGAATGCACTAATTGAATACATGAAAGTAAATGTTTTGAACAACATGGCTGAAGTGTACACTACAAGGGCATCATGATGTACCGCATTCTGATGAGGTTTCAGCTCAAGTACCCTCTCTATATTAGGCAGGAATTTTCATATTTCGGGGTAGAATGCTTGCGATGCAAAGTACAAAGCTGTTGCTATAAATTCACATGACACTAGTTACGTAATACTCATTAAAAACTGCAACCGCGACTGCAACGACAACTGCAAATAAGCTCCGTTGTAGGCCTTTGGCTGCTACATACTGTACTTAGATCTGTTCAAGTGTATTGTCATTTTTAATATCCCATTTTCCAGGATTTACATTCCCTACGAGCATGTTAGACCCTGATTAAACACCATTCAGTCTCATATGGGGCTGATTACTCTTGACTGATTGAGTGGTGCTGATTGTCCCTAAGCACTCTCAGCAGTAGTCCTTGCACGCCAGCAGGACAGTGGACATTCCCTCTTCCTCTTGGATTGGCAGATAATAAAAGACACTGGCAGTCATGTTGAGGTGATACAGTCAAATTAAAGCCTGCATTCTCCCTCTCTCTTCACGTCAGGGCTAATATCAGAAGGGCACTTCTGTCTTTTCCCATGCACTTCCTGAGTCACCGGCTATACTCTTGATACAGCAATTTAGGTGACTCGAAGGAAGGGTGGCAGTGTGAGGAGTGATTGACAGCTGCTTGAAAGCTGTGTCTGTGCCTGGTTGCTCAGTCCTTCATTCAGGGTGCCTGTGGTTATTGCAGGAGGCAGGAGTGATTTAATAACGCTGCTGTAAGAAATACACTCTGTCGATCAGCCAGCAGAGCTAAATTACATTCCAGTTTAATGGCAGCCCAAGCTCTCGTCAGCTGCCATCTTCATATTCTGGGTCAGGTCTGGTCCTGTTACAATTCCATATGATTTCCGAAGGGAAAGCAGTGTTTCTTTTTTCTTCTGAGTGTATGGTGTTACATTAAAGGTGCCATTAGTTCTTTGTTTTTGTTTTTTCTTTTTTTTTTTATTAAGTTGGCAATAAGAGGCTGAAGCCAATGCAAAATGCTGTTTGAAGCAAAGCAAATGGTGGCTTTTGGCTCGCTACCATGGTTACCTGGTAGCTCAAGGAAGAAGATGGTAGGAATGGACAGAATGGGTGATGCAATACATATTATTCAACAGATGAATGAAGCTTTTGGGTTTGTAAGAATTGGATATATTAGTGTTGCCTAGGAACCTGACGGGGAGGTAAAAAATCATGACATAGTGATTAATAATTTTAACTTTCAAAAGGTCTTCTATCTAAAACCACAGAAACATTAAGCATTCCCCAACAGAGACAAACTGAAAGACCCTTATAGTGGGTGCTAGATGCATTGCTTTTTCTGAGACCTGTGCAGTCATTGAGGGTTCTTTGGGTTTAGGATTATGAGCTTCAAGAAAAATAGTTCTACCTGGAAACATTTATCGTTAGAAAACACTGTTGTATATTTTATACATAAGAACTACACAGAAGAAGACAGAATACAGAAAGAAATGCTGACCATGGTGGAAGCCATGGTTTAAAGGTTAGAGAAGCAGTTTGGGGACCAAGAGGTCACTGGTTTGAGTCCCTGGACCAGTAAGAATGGCTGAAGTGCCCTTGAGAAAGGCACCTAACCCCCAACTCCTCCCCAGGCTGCTTTTGGGTATGCTGTACTGTATGTCGCTTTGGATAAGAGCATCTGCTAAATGCCTGTAATGTAATGTGACATTATGCACATTGTTCAAAAGGTGAGTGAAGCCTTTGGGTTTGTTAAAATTGATAGATTGGTTCTACTTTGAAACATGACTGAGAAGTAAGAAATCATGGCAGGATTAGAGGATTATCAATTTTACCTTTCTCAAGAGCTCCTGCTTACAGCATTTTTTGTTATGGAACCTTTAAGGGATAAACTGAAAGACCATTTAGTGGGTGCTTGGTGGAGCCCTTTTTCTAAGAGTGCAAACAACTTCTGCACTTCTTAGAAAATAAGTTAAGGGTTAGTAAAGGTTCCTGGGATATGTAAGAGTTCTTAGCGTCCTAAAAAGTTTTACTTGGAAAACATTCAGCGTTATGGTTCTGTATAGGGGTTCTCACAGAAGGACAACTGAAAACCCCTTGAATGTTCTAGAGTTAAGCGAAAATAATTAGTATTGAATAGGCCATTTTAAATTTCATCTCATTATCTCTAGCCGCTTTATCCTGTTCTACAGGGTCGCAGGCAAGCTGGAGCCTATCCCAGCTGACTACGGGTGAAAGTGGGGTACACCCTGGACAAGTCGACAGGGCTGGCACATAGACACAGACAACCGTTCACACTCACATTCACACCTACGGTCAATTTAGAGTCACCAGTTAACCTAACCTGCATGTCTTTGGACTGTAGGGGAAACCGGAGCACCCGGAGGAAACCCACGCGGACACGGGGAGAACATGCAAACTCCGCACAGAAAGGCCCTCGCCGGCCACGGGCCTCGAACCCGGACCTTCTTGCTGTGAGGCGACAGCGCTAACCACTACACCACCGTGCCGCCCCATTTTAAATCCAAAATGTAAAATTCTTATTCATCATCTAAACTTATTTGACCTTATGCCCTGCTTTTTCATAGCTGGTCTAATTAATGGGAATTTTTATTTGATGATTAATCGTCTGAATTACTTCATTTTTTTTTTTTAACAGCTGTGAAAAATGTCCTGATTACACCCAAACCTCAAAACCCCCAGCATCCGCTCATGGTGGATCTCTAGTGGAAGTAATTAGTGTATTGGCTCAGTCCAGGTTCTGATCTTATCATAGTCCATTTAGCTGGGCTTTTGGCTCCTTCCATTCACTGTGCTGATATATCTACTATGGATCCTGCTGTCATCTGCTAATTGTCTTGGAAAGGTTCTGTTATCTCTAAGCACCACAATTATAGTACAATCCTCTTCTCATTCACTCTCACACACACATGATTTCCACTAGACTAGCAACATAATTTTCCTGTCTGGGGTCAGGGACCATCTTTTACTTCCAATTTGAGCAGATCAATATTTCTCCAAGTGGCTTAATCTTATCTTGTTAATGCAATAATGAGGGTAACATGGGTTAAGTTTCTTAGGCGATAAAGGCCTAATTTGTTGATTGTGTGGGAAAAAGGGGGAAGAAGCCAATACTCCACAATTTCACCCAATATCTATTGATCCCCCAGACAGCCTTATCCTTGTACTCCAGTGTTGGTCAAAGAAGTCTTCAAGAAAGACAATATGTCTCGTTTTAGAAAGCACAGATATTTCTTAAGTGATACAAACATGTGCATGTACATTTAAGTAACCACAGGCACTTCAACCACTTTATTAGTGCCGAATGCTTTGAACTCTTAGTCTTGACTGCCAACTAGTGGTGTAATTTAAAACTGTAGCTCCAGCACTCCAGAGGAAAGTGTTCTTTTCCATAGAAAAGAGCTGTGAAAAGATACTAATACAAACCCAGGAGGAACATCTAAATCTTTCCCATGAAGCAGTTCGTCCCTGACTCTGGATCAACCTGTTGGTTACACTTGTAGTGACCCACAACCCACCGACATACCCACACATACACACACGGTCCTGGTGTACTGTATATCCATCCTCCCAACCATACAAGCCAACTGGTTACTACTCAGGATAGAATTGAAACTGGCGTTTGTTGCAATTTCCCCTCTCGTTTGTCATGGAGTAGCTCGGAGCATGAAGACTAATGCATCCTGAATAATTACTCATCGAATAGATAACACTATTAATATGTCCCTTTTAGCATGGAGATTTCTACTTCCATAATTAAATGGTGTGCAACACTGAGCGCAGACAGCGCATGACAGCAGCTTGGCAGGACTTGCAATTTTCTTGTTTGTTTGCTTAATGTGTGTGTGTGTGAGAGAGAGAATGAGAAGGAGAGAGAGGAAGAGAGGGAGAGACATTCAGATGAATGAATCACAAAACATGAATTACACATTCTTGTAACTTACCCTCTGTATAGTTGATTCACTTCTCATTTCTCTGCTGCATCATGCAGCCATGGCATGAGATACTGAAGTCAAAAGTTCATAATAGTGGAAATCGTGTTCGCCTCAGACGTGTCAGATAAAGATTTTAACCTCAGATTAGTGCTCTATTTCAGGGGGTTGCAAGGAAATAACACTGTCCCCTTCCCCGGTTAATAGAATACATACATTATTATTATTATTATCTCATCTCATTATCTCTAGCCGCTTTATCCTGTTCTACAGGGTCGCAGGCAAGCTGGAGCCTATCCCAGCTGACTATGGGCGAAAGGCGGGGTACACCCTGGACAAGTCGCCAGGTCATCACAGGGCTGACACATAGACACAGACAACCATTCACACTCACATTCACACCTACGGTCAATTTAGAGTCACCAGTTAACCTAACCTGCATGTCTTTGGACTGTGGGGGAAACCAGAGCACCCGGAGGAAACCCACGCGGACACGGGGAGAACATGCAAACTCCGCACAGAAAGGCCCTCGCCGGCCCCGGGGCTCGAACCCAGGACCTTCTTGCTGTGAGGCGATAGCGCTAACCACTACACCACCGTGCCGCCATTATTATTATTAATTTATTTATTTTTTTACTGTACTGTATTACTGTTAGCAACCACAAAGTTGATTATTTAAATACTATTGGCTGGCATTGAGTGGTGTATCAGATACATTCCATTCAGCTCACATGATATTGTATAAGTCGAAGACGAGTTCAATATCATGCTAGTTGAATGGAATATATCTGATATACCACAAAAAAGCCAGCTATTATTATTATTATTATTATTATTATTATTATAGGTAATCGTATGGGGCCGAGTAAAATTAAGGATTAATTTCACGAGTGATTTTGAAGTTTTGAAAATTGCCCAAGTCGCGAAGCGACGAGTGAAATTGATCCTTAATTTTACGAGGAACCATACGATTACTTGTTTATAATATATAGGGCCAAATTCATACTTCGGAAGCCATTCAAGTTCACAACATTTGTCATTCACGTTTTCTGAACCAATCAGGGCGCGAGACTATCTTGCACGCTAGAATCAGTTTCTAAAGTGTCTTTCATCATGACACGGCGACACGACATGAGGATTTTGGACAGGATTTTAACATCTTTCAGGATTGATCCCGGACATTTCTCTTGCCTCAGATGCCGATCCAATGCTGCCTGCATTACTTTAAGAGAGTCTGGTTCGTAGTTTTCCCCATTTTCTTTCCTCACTTCTGCATAAAACTGCGATAGCACCTTGTCTAACTCACAGCATTCATATGCCACTGGAGAGTCGTTTATTTGTCTTTCTGCGGCCCGTTTCTTAAACACAGAAAGCCAAAAATTTGTACTTTTTTGGTATTTTCATTTTCGCTTGCAGCTTTCAATTGGTTTATCATTTCTTCGTCAAATATAGCGAAACACGGCATTGCTGAGTCAGCAGAGTCAGCCATTTTGTTGACAAAATTTGCTAATTTTTGTAACCGTAACCAAGCAACAAACTAGCCAATAGCATTTCAGAAGTACGGCCCCATGTTAAGGAAAAAAGCCCTCCTTGATTGACCAATCAGAATTGAGTAATTTGGCCCTATGTATTATAATAATAATAATAATTATTATTATTATTATTATTATTATTATACATATATACATGCGTACATAAAATCTTTCGTTAACTCTTCCGTATTTAACGAAGTAAACCTGGCAGCCATGTTTGTTTACAAATTGTCACAGTTGCTCACTAGCGTGGAAGTTTTACGGTAATACATATCTTATGGCATTTTCAATTCACTATGACAGTTTACTGCGGGCACCGCCAGCGAACAAAGAAATACTTCTGCACATGCGCAGCAGAAAACTTTCTCATTGGATATTCGCATCAGCTCCAACGTGTGACATCATATTGTCTTGACAACCATGCAATATTGTAACCCATATCCAACGCTCATTCTCCATTGGGTAGAGTGACATAATACACGTAGGATAAGCGATATGCTAACAATATTGCATGCTATCAAACCAAATGGATGGAACCCGCTAGAAGGGAATAGAACACATGTTTTTTAGTCCATGGAAAAAGTGTCCTGTAGGTATAATAATATCCAGTAATAGCATGCTCTGAAGTGGTTTTATTTCTCTTATGCCACAATCATGTTCCAACACTCACAGTTTTTCATTTATTACAGAGCATACGTTAATACATTTTGCTTTTATTTGATTTTTGTGGAATGTCCGGAATTCCATAGTCACATATATTGTAGCAGTTGTAAACAGTCATATCCTCACCAGCCTCTCTCTCTTGAAGTTAATTGATATATTTATACACACACACACACACACGTATGTATGTATGCATGTATGTACACTACCGTTCAAAAGTTTGGGGTCACTTTGAAATGTCCTTATTTTTGAAAGAAAAGCACTGTTCTTTTCAATGAAGATCACTTTAAACTAATCAGAAATACACTCTATACATTGCTAATGTGGTAAATGACTATTCTAGCTGCAAATGTCTGGTTTTTGGTGCAATATCTCCATAGGTGTATAGAGGCCCATTTCCAGCAACTCTCACTCCAGTGTTCTAATGGTACAATGTGTTTGCTCATTGCCTCAGAAGGCTAATGGATGATTAGAAAACCCTTGTACAATCATGTTAGCACAGCTGAAAACAGTTGAGCTCTTTAGAGAAGCTATAAAACTGACCTTCCTTTGAGCAGATTGAGTTTCTGGAGCATCACATTTGTGGGGTCGATTAAATGCTCAAAATGGCCAGAAAAATGTCTCGACTATATTTTCTATTCATTTTACAACTTATGGTGGGAAATAAAAGTGTGACTTTTCATGGAAAACACAAAATTGTCTGGGTGACCCCAAACTTTTGAACGGTAGTGTATGCACACACACAGCTTGTCAGCATGTTGCTGAGAAACCACAAAGCTTTAAGAAAGCCTTCTTATAGGACTTGTGTCAGAAACCTTTATGTTAAACACTGACTGTTAGAAAACTTCAGCATGTGAAGCATTTGCCATATCAGTCACAACAATGTATATATATTCTACACTGTCAGAAACAGGGCTACAGTAGGAGTCCATTTCTGTCCCCCAAGGTACAATCTACACTAATGTACCCCCTAGGGCCCATTACTGGACCTCAAGGTAACTATTGGCCCTTTTCCACTACCCTTTTTCAGCTCACTTCAGCTCGCTTCAGCTCACTTCAGCCCGACACGGCTCGCGTTTCGACTACCAAAAACCAGCACGACTCAGCTCGCTTCAGCCCTGCTTAGCCCCTAAAACTCGCACGGTTTTGGAGTGGGGCTGAAGCGAGCTAAGCCGTGCCGAGTGAGGCTGGGGGCGTGAGCAGACACTCCCCTGTGCACTGATTGGTCAGGAGGAGTGTCCTCACATGCCCA